>NC_044314.2:68589538-68818000 GCF_007474595.2 Lynx canadensis
TTCCCAGTTCATTTACTGTTCCCTTCCCCCTAGCTTGTTTTTCTGTTTGACAGAATAAGGCCTTTGTCTGAGCACTGGATCTAGGAAAGGCAGGTGAAAGGATAGAATATAGAGGAAGATGTTTGGTCAAATCAGTCCTAAATTTTGCAAAAGCATAATATAGCCAAAATTATTTCAACATATCAGCTCCAGCTGAAGTGCCAGACCTAGGAGAGAGAGGCTGAGGAAAGGAAACAGTAGGATGGGAGGTCAGGGCTGCCTTTGCAAAGATGGGTGCTCCTTCTGGACCACCAGGAAGTTTCTGGGTTATGCATTGGGGAGCACCTCTGGGCTCAGTGCCAAACACTTCCCCTCTTCCTTTTATACCAATCAAGCTTTATAATAAAAGATCCTGTAACCCCTGTTCTAAATCCCATTAATATCAACCTCTCTTCGTAGGCATTCTCTGCACCAGCAAACCCAGACAGACCATGGAGAAAAATTAGCCAGAGTTTCCTGGGTCTAGCCGGGAGCCCCACCCCTCCTTAATTTCAGCCTCATCCTCCCCTCCCCTGACCTGAGACCCCAGAGCCCTCATCCTCCAAAGCTGGATGAATCTTTCTCTCAGCAATGCTGGGGACACAGTCTACATTAGGCGAATCAACAAGGCCATTTCCAAAGAGACCAAATAGGAAATAAGAGGCCCCATTGCCTAATGGGACTTATCAATTATGATCTAGGGCCATATTTCTTTGAGGGGTGATTGTTTCACGGAGTCTGACATCTCATATAGCTTTAAATTACTCACAACCGGGACGGCTTACAAGATAGCAGTAAAATCAGGAGAGGATTGGGCAATGTAATTATAGTATGGAAATGATGTTGATCACTCAAGCAGGGAGCAGACCTTGAATCGAAAACCCTGCTTTGTCTCCCCACCCCCTTCCTTCCACTGTTCCTGCTTGGGGCTATAGAACACACAACACCTGGGAAACATGAGGGGTAACTTCGCTCCTTCTGGGAACTTGGAAGTTGGCCAGGTCACACGGTAGGGTGTAATGAGCCATAGGGCTGGTGTGGACCAAAAGATCAGAACCAAGGACAGATCCCATAGGTCTTGGCCATTAGGGTCTAAAGGTCAGGAAGACAAGAGTCTGCAGGAATTGCCCACTGCCCAAGTTTATGAGGGTAACAATTTCCCAAACCCTTAACATATGCCAATAGATATATTAGCATCTTGGATTATAGAGATTTTGCCTTCCTTCTTTCCTTCCTTCCATCCATTTCTTGAGAACTGTTTCCATGCGAGGCACTATGTAAAGCTTCAAGAATATAGATATGAATTATTTCAGCTGTTTAATGAGCATATACTATGTGTAGACATTGTTCTAGAATCCAGATAGAGAAAGACTTACTGCCCACATTGTTTATTCAAATACTTTTTGATCATTGATTAGTTTGCAGGACGGATAAATTGATCCTCAAGTTCATTTCCTCTTGTTTCTGAGCACACAGGTAAGTTACGTTTCCCTGCCTCCTTCGAAGTTGACTTGACTGAATTCTAGGCAATAGAATGTGAGAGGAAGTGATGTAGGTCACTCCCTGGTTCACAAAATCCTTCTACATGTTATCTTCCATAATTTTCCCCCAGTCATCCAGGTGGGTATCAACACCCAGGGTGACCCTAGAAGGCCACTTGTTGAAACTGGCAGAGTCATCAGTATACTGGGTCCCTGAATGAACAAGTGGAGCATAGACTCCCCCACCCCCAAACCTCTGCTGACTTGAACCTGCATTGTATCATCAGGTGAGCAAGATATGCCTGTGCTTCCTGAGCTGCAGAAATATGGGGTTGTCAGTTACAATGGTTAGCTAGATGCTATACAGGCATTGGGGGCATAAACATTCATTTGAACCTTTCCTTGGCATTTACAATGATCCAGACAGCATACTGAGTGCCAGGAATATGGAGCCCGGTTCATTCATCCAAGTATTAGACTCTGAGGTTATAGAGATAAATGATGGATGGAGAATAATTAATTGATTCATTCTACAAACATTCATCATGTGACTAGTATGCCCCAGTCTTGGTGTTAAGTTTTGGGGACACAGAGAATAATTTGTGCAAACATGGAATGCATTTCCGTCATGGGCTAGGCACTGGGTTAGACAACTGAAGATAAAAACAGGGTTCTTATCCTCAGAGGTTTCATCATTTGGTTGAAGAGCCAGGTTATGGTCATGCACTGTGAAAAGTGCTAAGATAGAAGTTTTTATGAGATTCTTCAGGGCCTGCTTGGGGCTGAGAGAGAAGGGAAGGGATCAGGGAAAACTACAAACAGGTGAGAGTTTTAGATCTGGGCTTTGAAGGATGATTATAGGCTTTCTAGGCAGAGAATAAGTGAAGGGAAATCTAGGCAGAGAGAACACCATGTGCAAAAGGGGTGTGTCTTGGGGTCAGTGAAAAGTTTGGCATGAATGGAGCTCAAAAACATACGATAAGGACAAAACTAGGTGAGCAGAGCTTCAGCTTGAATCTGGGGCAAACGTTCTTACCTTCATATGTGCAGGGTACATGTTATTGGAGCTGGGACAGTGGTAGTCCAGAGACTGTGTTAGTTCCATCCTGAACTTAGGTGAGAATAGACACTGTCTTATGCTGCTCCCACCTCCATGGGCAGGGACTGTCTTGCTCTTCCTTTCTGAATTTGACATTTAATGAAGATGCAACTTTATGACATATTCCACTTAATATTATCCCCTTTTTATGAATGAGCAAACTGATAATCAGAAAGGAGTAGTGAGTAACCCACTCAAATCACACAGCTGTCCGACCCCAGGGTTTGCATTTAAACCTCCAACTAAGGTCACATTCTCAATGTGCTGGTGGCCCTCGGCGGAGCGGGAAACCGGTTTTCAGTCCCAATGATGCAGAGGTTTTGAAACTCTTCGGGTTAATTGTCTGTTTGGCAAAGGCCAAGGAGCTTCCCCTCCCAAAAGCTAATCGGAACTAGCTCAATGCTGAGCTCATGTGCATGTGTGGTAAGGGGCATAAGGGTGTGGGGAGTCTTAGCTGAGCCAGGACTAGTCTGAGCTATGCTGGGAAGGAATAAATCTCTTCATGAGCCAACATTAATACAAGCTTGGCAGGTTCTGGGCAGGCCCCCGGTTGATTATGCCAATGGACGCCGGGGAGGGGAAGATTGAGCTGCCGGGGTGGTGTGAATGCACATCACACAGGGTAATGCCTTGAAAATATATAGCATCTAAGCATGCAGGCAACTGAAGGCGGGGCAAAGGGGGATGGTGGGGGGTGGTGGCATCTGTTTGCAATTACCATTACTAGAACCCACAAAACAAGGCTCTCAGAAAGGGTGTCTGGGGCATCTACTTTAAGTGATCTGCAGAGGTACCAATCATTCTTTCAACATCTATTTGCTGAGTACCTACTTTGTGCCAGGCACTGGGGGCCCAGGGCTGGACATCTAGACACAGTGCTGCCCTCATGGATCTCACAGTCTGGTAGGGCAGATAGAACCAAACAGGCCATCATACCAATTGCATAAAAAGTACATTAAAGAGAACAGGCAGTGGTAAAGGCCTATGATGCTCGGGCAGAGGTCATGGAGGACTGCCTGGAAGAGGTGACATTTGAAATGAGAGCTGAGAGATGAATTACGGTTAACTTGGTGGAGTGTGCATGTTTGCAGCAGATGGTAGGGGACAGAGGAGAAACGTATACAGAGGCCCTGAGGCAGTAAGGTATTTGTAACTTGTAAATGACAGAAAGGAGGCTAGAGTGGCTGGTGCACGGAGAGTCAGGACTCAGACAGATCTGAGATTTAGGCAAAAGAGAAACCAGGCTTGACCTTGTGGGCATTGCAAATGCTTGAACTTCATCACAGAGCAATAGAGAGCTATTGACATTTCTAAAGCAGAGGAGTTACTGATCAAAATCTCGTTTCTCAAAGTCTTGCATCAAATCCTCATTGTAACCTGGTGAGATTACAATCCTCATTCTAATTATAATCCTCATTATTTGTGTGAGAAAATGCAGCTCAGAGAGGTGAAGCGATTTGTCTGAAGTCACATAGCAAGAGAATGGCACACTGCACCTGTTGTATCACAAAGACAGTAAGTGGTTCAGTACAGATTCCCTATCCTAACATTCTAGACTTTTGGCTAAAAAGGGAAGATTTGGATTCCAAAATGTGAAGAGAGAACTTCCATCCCTGGATATAACTTCAGTGGGGATTTGACAAAGGTCAGGAGGCTTTGATCAGAATTTGGGAGCCATGGGTGTCTGTGTCCTAGAGAAAGAGCCCAGTTCCTCCATGACCTCCATGGAGGCCTGGCTTGGGGATGGGCTAAAGGGGACGGCCTGAGGATGCCAAAGGTCTGCAGAGAGCCAGACATCCCCAGCAGGCAGAGAAGAGAAGGTGTCAGAATGGGCTGCTTGCTCTAGGGTGTGGGAAGCTGAGGAGGTGCCTTGAGTATCAAATCCACTGGAAATTCAAAAGGAAAATAACAAAAGCCAGAATAAAATGCAAGACCTTCCTCCCCCTGGAACTATTGTACCAGCTCCAGTATGAAAAGAACAATCCAATCTATTTGCCATATCTTTGCAGGCTCAGATTTGGCCAAAATAGTGGTAATAATGGAGATTAATGGCAACAATACATTCATCTGGCAAATGACTAGGCACCTTCCTTGAGCCTAACCCTGAACTAGGCATGGAGGATAGAACAGAGAGAAAAGTGGAGATGGAGTTTTGTTCAGAGTAATATTAGTTATGCTTTCTTGAGAACCTTCTATGCACCATCATAACAGGATGAGCCAGGAACACATCCCCTTCTTGAAACCTCAGAGCCACTCTATGGGGTTGGTACCTGTAGTAGACATTGCAGGTCCCGTTTACCTGGCCAGTGCACTCAACCCCCAGCTTGTGTGAGTGCTCGTGGCTGATGGTTCACAACTTCCCACTTTCTGGAGACTTTTTCTAGAGCCACCTTGTTCAGAAATGCCTGGGGAGTTACACACACCTAGGGGGAGTCTGTCATCAATGGCTGACTCTTACAGGAGCTCCCTTGGTTTCCTGTAGGACCATATTTTGGCATCACTGGTGCTCCAGAACTCCCCGTGGGATCAGACAGAAACTGGATTTTAATCAACACCACATCTTTGCTTGGCTCCTTATTCTTTGCTGTCCACCCCCTCTCAACCTTACCAGTTTTTAACCAGAGCACTCTCACAATTAATCTCTTACACTAGGGTCCTCATCCAGGGCTCAGGGATGGGACTAGGGTGAGGCAAACATGATGCTTTGGGCATAAAATTCAAGGAGGCGCCCACTCACAGGGGCTGACCTTGCACTTGTATGAGCACAAGAGTGAGAGTTCCCTTACATTTTGCATCCTGGACACCTGGATTTCCCCATCTGCATCCTGGTTCCAGTCCCAGTCTTAGGTTCTCCTTTTAGGGAACACGTCTGAGGACAGTATCTTTATTGCACCTAATCCATAGTTGGAGACATGAAGCTGAGCAGACTAAGAAATGTGTCCAAGATCCCACAGCTTGTAGGTGGTAGGACTCAGACTGTTTGCAATCCAAGTTTATATATGCTTTTCCTATGCTCTTATGGCCTTTGGGTCAGTGTGTCCAGTTATCTGGGGAGCAGAGACTCAAAGATGAGACAAATTGAGGAGAGAAATCCCAGATCCTAGGAGAGACCTCCAGTTTCATTTGGTGTAGCTTCTGCCTCCAGCATCTAAGATAGTTGCTATGACCATTTTAAGGATGAGATAAACAACACCCAGGAGGTCAAATATCCAGACCTAAGTAGCACTCTGAGGGCTTAACTCACCCTTCCAAAGCCCCCTGGCAGGCAAGTTCAATCAGGACTTGAACATTAAAAATGTCTCTGGCTTTGACATTCTGAGATCATCTTGAAGGGTGAGCAAGATATGGGAGAGGCAGGTGGTGGGTGGTAGAGACAGATAGTGCCACCGGAGAAGACTGGCATTTTCCAAGAAGGGCGAACCTGGATATGACCCAGGTTCCAGAGTGATGGGGGCTACCCTCGATATCTGTAGGCCTGGGTGTATGAGAGTGTATGTTGGAGTGGGGTTTGTGCTCTGCCTGGCACCCACTCATGACCTCACAGCTGCCTTGCTGTTGAGTTCTGACACATATAATTCTCAAGGAAAATCAGCTCTCCTTTATGATCGTCTGTTCCCCAAACAGAACAGTTGATTGTGCTATTATAATGGCTGCTTAAGACATCCCCTCCTTTTTTAGTTTACCTTCTGAGCTGGAGCATTGGTCATGCCTGCCATCTTGGAATTACAAAAATTGAAATGCAAGAAGGAATAAATTTAAATGTGGTATGGAAGAACTGGATGTGTGTGAACTTGTGCCAGTCATGTCCCAGCCCAGACTTCAGTTTCTTCCTCTGTGAATTGGTGAGAGGAGGGAACTGTCCAATCTTATTCCTTCTGTCTATCCTCTTAGATGATCCCATCTCCCACAACTATGCTCTTCCAGATATGCAAGGGATGTGCACCAATGGTGGGGCACTAAGAGGGGCAGATCCTAGAACACAAACTCTGAGAACTCAGAAATGAAACAGATACTTATACACCCCACTCTCGGGATATTTTAGGCTGCTGCAGGGGTTTCTCTGAATGACCTTCTCTGTGCCCAGCTTCCCCATTCTCTGCTTCCCTACCTTCTGACACCACTCCCTGCCCCCGTTGCTCTAGCGCCCTGTGCTCTGGGAACTGTTTCATTGGAAACTTACTGTCTAGGTCACTGACTCTTTTAAGGCACCATCCATGGCCTTATGCTGAACTCACAAAGAGAAGAGCTCCCCAAATACCTTATTCTTTTGAGTTTTGGTACTGAACCACTTACTCCAAAATGTTTCTTATGTTGCTCTGGACCAGATTTTCCTTCCTCCAGGATTCCTGCTTCATCCTGGTGGATGTTTCCTGCAACATGATTCTCTACAGATTCTTGATAAAGAAGACATGCTGCCCTATTTGGAGATCTATGTGTCTCTAGTGCTGTCAGGTAGTCTTAAGACTAGGAGCCTTATCTCTATACTGAACTCCTTCCTTGATACCCCAGCATCTATAAAATAAAGACCCAAGTCTTTCAGCTATACTACGGCTAATGTCAGCGAATCTTGTCTGGGCTGTTTTCCCTAATCCCACGCTGGAAGGCATGAGTCCTAATCAAAGTCCTAATCAAAGGTCAACAGCGAGTAAGGACTCCTTCTGTGTTTTGACGACAGGGAATGCAATTAGAAGTTTAGAGAGCTGTGGATTCCAGAAGGGGGAAGGCTGGGTAAGACTGCCATTTCTCCACTTTTATTTTCCTATAATCCACATGGAGAGTATAAGGCTTGCTGGGTGATGTTCAGGAAACCAGTTCTCCTCTCTGATCCTCAGCATTCCCCATCTGTTCAAATGGGTGGGCTGGATGGGCTCAGAGCCAATGATTCTCTGAGATAAAGCATTATATGCTGCCTGCTGTGTCTTGCTCGGGTCTCACGGGGCAGAAGGGTTTTGAAAGCATTCATCGGTTAATGCATCACTTGTTCATTAAAGATTCTTTCTGGACTTACCCGTAGCTCTTACTTTTCCAGGCATTCAACCCCCAGCCCCCACTGGTGCTGACAAATGGCTGCTTGAAGTTCATGGTCCCAGAAGCCTTCTTAACATGTCCAGGAATGCAGGCATGGGGGGTGAGGAGGGAGCTTGGGGAGGTGTTGGCTGGAAGCCACAAGCTGCAGCAATGGGAGGAGGGTGCAGGGGATGGGGTGCAGACACCCCGAGATTTCTGGGGCTGTGAGGCGGTCAGCAGCGTCCTGACTTTGAAAGCAATCCAAAACAAGGTCTGCGTTCTAGTCTCCAGTGATGTCACAGCTAATCATTAGCCTGGTAATTACATTGAAAGCCTTCTGCGATCCTATCCTCAGCAGGGTCATTAATGCAAGGCAACCACACCAGTAAATGTCTCATTAGTCTTATTTTAGACTTATGTATTTTTCAGGACTACAGAATTTTAATAGTCTGCCCTCCCCCCAGCTCCCCCTCCTGCGACATTAATATCTATTCCACATGCCAGATTCTTCCAACTCTTCCCCCTCCCTGTTCTCCCTGCTCAAAGCCCCTAGAGGAGGGCCCTGCAAGGAAGGAAGGCTGGAGTGGGGAGTCCATAGGCGCTAGGTCTTGCCTCCCTCACCAGCCCCAGATCTGTTTCTGGCCCCCGTCTCCTTTCTGCAATGACAGCCTCTTCTTGGGTTTTCTGTTTTTCTCAGGAAGATTTACTCTTTTTATTTTAACCCTCTTTAAGCCTTTGTCCTTATTAGTAAAGAAATGTCTGCTCACTGCAAAGACAGGAAGAAAGAATTACCCTTAATCTCAGAGCCCAAGCAAAATGATCCCTTCTCTACCTCTTGCTCACCCCCTTCCTCAATGCTGGCTTTCCCTTTGTCATTGGAATGGGCTCAACTTCTCCCCTCCTGGGGCCTTTGAACATTGCTGGTCCCTCTGCCTAGAGTGTTTTCCTCTCTTCTCTGCCGTTGAATGATTCCAACTCTCCATTCAGGGTACAGCCTAAACACCACTTCTTCCTGGAAGTCCTCCCCGTCTTCCTCCACATTCAGATGTAGGTTTGTACCTTTGTGACTTGATGCCATTGCCTGTGTCCTGCATCACACATGTCACAATCAGCACTAGCTCTCTATATATGACATTAATTGTTTGATTGCCATCATCTGACTAGACAGATCACTCCAGGTGGGCAGGGAACACCCTTATGTGGTTCATTAACTCCATAGTCCCGGTGGCCATCTCAGGTACAGTACAAAGAGACGTCAGTAAGTACTTGCTGAGGGGCACCTAGATGGCCCAGTCGGTTGAGCCTCTGACTTCGGCTCAGGTCACGATTTCACAGTTCATGAGTTTGAGCCCTGCATCGTGTTCTGTGCTGACAGTTCAGAGCCTGGAACTTCTTAAGAGTCTGTGTCTCCATCTCTCCCTGCACTTCCCCTGCTCGTGTTCTCTCTCTCTCTCTCTGAGGATAAATTAACATTTAAAAATTAAAAAAAAATAAGTACTTGTTGAATGAATGGATGGATAAATGCGTGGGTGGGTGGATGGATGGATGTATACATGGATGGATGGGTGGATGGATGGATAGATGGTTAGATGGATAGATGGGTGGGTGGATAGATGGAGGGTGGATGGGTAGATGAGTGGATAAATGGATGATTAGGTGGTTGGGTGGGTAGATGGATAGATAGACGGTTGGATAGACAGATTTTGGAATGTTCTCCTCCAATCTTTCCTTAGCATTTTTAGATAATGTTGAAATAATGCAATGTGTAATTTGTATCTGGCTTTTTCATCTTGCATTTTTTTTGTCAACAACTGTTTGGTATCAGCTTTATTTTTGATGGTTGTGCAAAATTCCATTGGGTGGATGCCCCCTAGTTTACTCAATTAATTCCCTACTGCCACACATTCTAGAAAGTGATATTTCCTGTAAGTTAAGGCCTTGGGCTCCAGCCCCAAGCACCAGATGTCAGATACAGCCACACCACCATCTCACCATGTACTTACGGACAAATTATCCAATTCTGTGTGCTTCAGTTTCCTCATTTGTAAAACAAGGGTGATTTACTTTGGGGTTTTGTAAGGGTAAAATCAATCCAAGCAAAGCACGTACAACAGTGCCTGGCACCCAGCAAATGTTAGCTGTTATTTCCAGTATTTCCCCATACACGATTTGGTCAGGGATGTCTGTATGGGTGGAGCTTTAGCTGTATCTATAGTCAGATTCTATTAGGATATCCAGGGAATTGCTGGAATCCTAAACCTTGGAATACATGGGGTAGGAATTGAAATATCTTCTTTTCCCATCACGAAGCCATGAGTTGGGGAGGCTTTTCTCCAAAGCATGTCTGCCAGAGACTTGAACCATCATTTCCCTTTTCACTAGTCTGGTCACACCCCAGATCTTTCCCCTGAACAGTGTGGTAGAGAGAAAAGGGCTTTGGAGTCAGAGAGGCCCAGGCTGGGACCCACTCTGTCTCTTGCAAAATGGGAGACCTGTTTCTGAGCATGAGTGTCATCCATAAGTGGGGCCAAGGGCACCCCACTCACTGGTTGAGCAAGTGTGAGTCGAGCGTTTGGCCTGTGCTGTCACCCCAACCTTGGTGATGACTGTCCGGAGACACACGTGTGGATGCCCTCTCGGGGGTAACTTACTGAAGGTCTCCCATGTGCCACACTTTAAGGGCGTGCTATGCCGTATCTCAACTGAATTCAGAGAGAAAGGAAAGAGGAAATGGGAATGCAGGGCAGGTGTATTTCAGTTATGGAAAGCCAAAGAGGCTGAACCCCTTCTATATACGTAGCAGCCCTGCAATGTTCCCATTCTCACTGGGAGGTCTTCACCTCTCTGAGGCCTCCTCTGTTTAGCATCAAGAAAGAAAAGAAGGATCGCTCCAGGTCGATGCTGATGATTCCATGCGATGACACATTTGCACAGCTGTTAGCACATAGTGATCTCACAACACCAGTGGGATACTACTTTTTCTCTGGACAGTGGTAAGGGAAGCACCAAGAGGAATTTGCAAGTCACAGAATCAGAATGATAGGGCTGAAGAAATCTCAGAAATCAGGTCTTCTTTCTCTTGGTGCTGTGCATCCTGCCCTGAACCACACTGTCTCTGGTCTCCATCATTTATATTTATTTAATTCATCAATGAAAGCCACTCTCATATACCCCCTCACCACAAATTTCTTCCTGGCTACTGAGCATGGGTGCTCAGTATCACTCTGGTTCACAGACCTGTGTCTTAAAGATTGGGGACCTTCCCACTGGTGTGTCTGCATCATAGGACATAATCTGTGTTGGTCTTTTTTGCAGCTGGGTACCCCGAGACTAGCATGGTGCCTGGCACAGGCACAAGTCAGGGCTTAAAAAATATCTGTCAAATAAATGAATGAATACATTTTTTACCTCAAGAAGGAGCTGCTACTTCAGAGAGACCAGCTGCCAAGCTTCCCTTCCTGGCTCTTTCCCTGGAGTCTGTGATATTTAATTAATATGAGCCAAGCAGAGCCCACTTTATGGTGCTGGGCCACCCATAATTGAGAAATGATTGGAGGCACCTGCGACTTGACCTTGGCTAATGATGGATAGATCCACGCAGAGATCAGGAGTTAAAGACCCAGGGGCTGGAGCATTCATCTAGAGAGCCCAGGTGGAAGGAAGGGGAAAGGGATGTCTGCATTCCTGGCCAATGACCTCAGAAGGTGGAGGCAGCTCCCGGAAATTCTGACAATGACAGTTCCCTGGGGGAACCACTCAGAGGTGATGAAGGCTCACCACATGCCAGGCTCTGGTGAGCACTTTACAGGGAGCCTCAGAATGGCAGCAGGTGCTGCTGTCCTGCAGCGTCCTGACACGATGGAGACTCAGTATGTACCTATCAGATAGGGTGTAGATAAACGAAAGACTCCAGGGGCGCTTTGGAGGGAAGCGGAATGGAAGGGAGGCCCCACATGTTGCAGAATGGTCTGGGGTGCAGACGGCTGGGGTTCAGACAGGCACAGTACTCCCCACTCCTGTCTTTGGACTTGGGTGAAGTTTTTGGAGTGAGGAGGAGCTCTATGTTGGTAACCCCGTCTCAGGTCACCTCTGGTCCCTTGGCCTCAGAAGGGTTCCCATCTAAGGGGGAGAAGGCCTATTGAAAGGCAGTGCTGCTATAACCTCCAGCTCCGGGAAGTGGCTACAAGACCATGTGTGTCCCACATCTGTGTGAGCCATGTGTGGGTGCAGACAGCAACACAGGGGACCCTTTCGTGCCCTCACCGGACACATCACAGTCGCTGAGGGCATGAAGGACAGAAATGGAATTCAGATAGCCAGATCCCTGAAGCATGGTGGGGCCTTTGGCAGGGAGGGCGGGCACTTGGCTCCAGCCACAGGGTCGAAATGTAGATCTCCAGTGGCCAGGAGGTGCACGGAAAATGGCAACACTGCAGAGAAGAGCACTTTCAAGTTTATAGAGTATTTTCAGACTCAGCAGCAAGAGGAGGAAGAGGCAATCAACGTTCCTATACGATGGAGGTGCTAGCTGCTGCTTGGACAGTAGATGCACCAGCCCAGGGCTCTGAGCTGTGAAGTGTCAGCCTTGAGGCTCTCATTAGGGATTCCTGGCCAATTGCCTGCCCTTGTCCCCTGGCCACCTCCCCACCCCTTCTGAATCCACAAGCTTGAGATGGCCTCTCTCTCTCTCTCTCTCTCTCTCTCTCTCAAAATTGTGCTAAAATACACACACCATAAAACTTACCATCCTAACCATTTTTAAGTGTGCAGTTCAGCAGCAGGAAGTACATCCGCATTGTTGTGTGACCATCTCCACCATCCGTCTCCTGAATTTTTCATCTCCCCAAACTGAAACCCATTAAACACAAACACCCCATCCTTCTCCCCCAGCCCCTGCACCCACCCTTCTACTTTCTCCTCATGAATCTGGCTTCTCTAGGTACCTCATGTAAATGGAAGCCTACACGATTTGTCCTTTCGTGACTGGCCAGCTTATTTCACCTAGCATCATGCCCTCAAGGTTCATCCATGTTGTGGCAGGGGTCAGACTTTCCTTCTTCTTTAAGGCTGAATGATATTCCATTGTGCGTATAGACCACATTTTGTTTATCCATTCATTCATCTTTGGACAGTCGAGTTGCTTCCCCTTTTTAGCTGTCGTGGTGATGCTGCTGTGAACATCGGTGGCCAAGCATTGCTTTAGTCTCTGCTTTGATTCTTTTGGGGGAACACACCCAGCAGTGGAATTGTTGGTTCACCTGGTAATTCTCTTCATCATACTATTTTCCATGGTGGCTGCAATATTTTATATACCACCAGAAATGCATGGAGTGTCCAATCTCTTCACCTCCTGACACTTGTAATTTCCTGTTTTTGTTTGTGTGTTCATTTGTTTTTGGTAGGAACGGATGAGAGATGATATCTCATTGTAGTTTCGATATGCATTCCCCTAATGATTGGTGATGTTGAGCATCGTTTCATGCGCTCATTGGTCATGAGTAGATCTCTTTTGCATGAGATGCAGAGAAAAGAGACTAGGCTTTTTTGCAGTCCAACAGGCTTGACACTAATCATGCCTCAGCCTCCCAACTTTTCCACTGTGTGGCTTTGGTTAAATAGTTTCACCTCTCTGGGCTCTAATTCCCTTGCTGATGGAATGGAGGAAATCATTCAGACCCAGGGAGGCCGATGTGAGGACCCGAGGAGGGTTTAGGATTCTAGTTCCTAGCCCATAGACAGTCATTAACCATGCTAGTTTATTTCCCCCACAATTTATCATCCTGTATTGAACTGGGGATGCTGGTGACCCAGAGTGGGCTCACAGTCTCTCTGTAAGCTGTCTCAGTGACCAGTCGGAGGCACAGGCAAGCATTCCAGGAAATGACGATTCTGACCTGTGCACCTGCTTTTTTTGAACAGTGGGCTCAAGGCTATCTCTAGTCTTGGCACTCCAGGGCTCTGTGTTTGTGTCTCATCTCCAAGAAGGGGAGGTTCTGTGAGGCCTGGGGTCATGCCGTGTTCAGGTTTTTCTATCACCCTATGATGCTGAACGCGAGCTAGCTGTTCAGCAAGCCAATTCTCCACTCCTTCTGAGTATGTCCCCAGGCTTCAGTTCCACCAGCCTCTCCTCTTTGGGGTGGGGTGACTCTGCTCTGGGCCATGACAGGAGAGCAGTAGTAGTTTCTGTCACTTGCAGACCATGGGACTCCCACCCCTTCTCCCCTCATTGCTGACCTGCATCATGACCTAAGAGTGCTTGCTAAAGGAGATGGGGCCCCAATTCCCTTCCTGATGCCAGTTGGAATCCAGGAGAGCAAGAGATACACTTCTGTCTGGTGATGCCACTGAGATTGTGGGCTGGTTCTCTCTGTTGTGTCCTCCTAATACACCAGGGTCCCTGAGCTCCATGGGATTAGAGACCTTACACATCTGGTTCTCAGCTCTGCACCCCTGGGACCCAGCACATGGTAGGTGCTAAAGAACTTTTGTTGAGTGAGTCTGGGAAGCACATGGCACCCAGCGGGTGCTCCGTAAATGTTTCCTCAGTGGAGGATTGGCCAACTCAAGATGGCCAAGGTCACAAGTTCAATGTATGGGTGGACCTGTTAATGTTTCAGAGGAAGGGAAATCAGCCCCTCAGAGCTGGGATCCAGGCTGGACAGCTTGGGGATACTTCAGAGCTGATGCTTGGGTACTGGCCATACACAAAGCTGAATGGGAGGCCAGAACAAAGTACTACAGATTGGGCAGCTTAAGAAACAGATACCTTTCCCCTCACAGTTCTGGGAGGTAGAAATCCAAGACCAAGGTATTGGCAGTGTTGGTTCCTCCTGAGGGTGGAGGGAGAATCTGGTCTATGCCTCTGCCCTGGATTTTGATGGTTTGTGGGCCATCTTTGGAGTTCCTTGGCTTGTGGGAGCATCGCTCCTGCGTGTCTCCATCATCACTCATGTAGCGATCTCCCTGAATGCGGGTGGGTGGGATGGTGGCTCCTGTTCTCCTACTGGCCACACACACTTGCAGCTGAAGCCCATCCCTAGCTGATGTCTGCCTCGGTCCTGTCTCTGCCTCCCACAGAAGGAGCCTCTGCTCTCTGCCATGCTGTCCCCAAGCCCCCCCCCCCCACCAGGCAAAGCTCTGTCTGTTGCCCATTGGGTTTGAATCTCAGCTCTGCTACTGCCTCCAATGTGAACTGGAGCCTGAATGCTCTCTGAGCCTCGGTTTCCTCCCTTGTAAAGAAGGATAAATTAAAATCCCTACCTCTCCAAGTTGCTCTGAGGTTGCATATTATGGTGACAATGACAGGATTTCCTAGTAGACCTAATTGGTGCCCAGAACATCAACATCTGTTAGATGTGATCTTGGTGAGTCACCAGAAAGCAGCGAGTTCCCAGTAGTCAAACTACTGCCCACCCGTCAAATCCAACCCATCGCCTGTTTCTGTAAATAAAGTTTTCTTGCAACACAGACGTGCCCATTTGTGTACACATTTGCCGTGGGAGCGGCTTTTGCAATACAACAGCAGAGCTGAGTCATTGCAACAGGCACCATGTAGCCTGCAAAGCCTAAAATATTCATTATCTGGCCCCTTACAGAAAGAGGTGGCTGATCCCTGGCATAGAACAACAACATGGGCATTGGTGCTTCTGATGCTGGGGTTCAAAACTCAACCCTCGCCCTGCCTTGCTGTGCGGTTGGCTTCATTACGTGGAATCACCCTTTTTCATTTGCTAATTTGAAGTGATAGCTAATGCCACACAATGATCGGGGCAGTGAGACAAGATGTTCAGTTTGATGCTTCTCTCTGCGTCTGTGTGCAGGAACAAAACGAACCATCAGCCTACGGGGTGAGTGTGTCACAGTCCCTGGTATACAGTAGGTGCTCAATATACCCTTACTTCCAGACGCGGAAGTTTCCCCCTGATGTCTCTGCTTGGACAGAGGTTGGGGGCCTTACCTCTTTGCCCATGATGTCTGGAATAGTGGCAGCTGCACCGTGGACGCTCGGCGACCACAATTAATGAGGCCACTCCAGACCTGTGTGGCTGCAAGTGCAGCCCCCAGTTCAAAACCTGTCTTCTCACTGCCCTGTACCGCGGGGAGCACTGTTCTGTCCTGGTACCCTGTACTCCACACTCAGCCCCCATCACGCCTCGTGTAAGTGATGGAAGGAAGTCAGTCAGAGGAGAAAGACAGATTGAGTGCCTCCCTGGCCCTGGCATTTCCCTCCGGATCTCTGGATTTCCATATATTTGAAAACCTAATATAAACAACAGAGAAGAAATTTGCATTTCGGGCAGCGCGGAATGAAAAATTGAGGCGGCGTAATGTATTGCCGCGCGCGGGAGAGAGATGACCGTGGTGAGACCAACCTCTTACGACAGACCCAATAGGCCGGTGGCAAACTCATTTCCTGGCAGAATATAGGGTTCATCTGCTGGAACATTTAATCGGCATCGAAGAAAGATCACTTCCACCTCTCCCTGCTGCCTGCGAAGCTGCTCTCCTGCCTCTCTCTCTCTCTCTCTCTCTTTTTTTTTTGCCGTTTTATTAAACCCCTTTATGCGGTTTTAATACAATATGTATGATCCACATGGAGACAAATAAATTCTTATGTACTTTTCAGGATCCGGAGTGTTCTAATGGTTATGTATGCTTTATTTATATTTTCGGAGAGACATTAAAAGGGCGATGTGTAAAAATATGCAACCCAAACCAACCAGTGGTGATTTATGGTTACTCGCAGAGCCATGGTGACATGGGAAGTTATGAAGTTAATTTCCAGATGTGTGGAGGGGGGTGGAGACTGTGGCCTGCGGTGGTGGCTAGGGGTGGGTTACTCCTGGCAAAGGCCAGACTTGGTGGGATGCTTTGGAGTCTGGGGCTTTTTAAAGAAATGACGTAGAGCCAGTGGAGGATGTTAGGGATGTCGCTGTTGCAGATGGGACAGGGGGTGCCCAGACAGGGCAAGCCCCTTTTCTAAAATCACACAGCAAGCGAATGGCAGAGTTCGGATTAGAAGCTCTTCCATGGCTTCTCCTTGGGGTTGCCAGAACGCTGCTGAAGAATCTGTCAGAGGTTTCGTGTCCTCCATGGTGGCCTCCACGTTGCAAGAAGATGTGAGACAACTCCCAAGGGGCAAATGAAAGCAAGCCCATAATGCATAGAGCTTCCCTTCCTGGTCGTCCACTGACAGAACTGGTTTGTGCAGAAAGTCCTCTGGAGCCGGAATTTACGTGGGTGGCTCTGGGAACCCACTCACTGGGGGACTGGGGACTTGGAAGCTGGCAGTGCTATTATTCACTTTATGGTCCAGATAGGCATAGGTTGACATATGGCCCTTGGCTGGAAATATTAGCTTATTAGGCGATTGGGGGGTTGAGGGATTCAGAGCAATAATGTTGGAACAAAGTCTACGAGAATGCTCCCACCCATCCCTTGTGAGACTGCCCCAAACCCCGCCTTCCTGGTCTAATGGCTATTCAGCTCCTAACTCTGGGCCAGTGATGCCAGCCTAGTGGTTGGAGGACAGGGCCTGGAGTCAGGCTGTCTGGGTTCAAATCCCAGCTTCGCCACTTAGGATTTTGGTGAAATTGAGCTAACTGCTGAAGTTTTCTTGGGGCCCCACCCACCATCTGTATAAAGGGGATAGTGGTACCTAACCTGGAGAAGCACGGTAAGCACAGGATGACCCACCTGCCAGGTGTTTATGACAACATCCCCAGGATTCAAAAGTGTCTTTTTTTATTTTTTATTTTTATTTATTTATTTATTTTAAAATTTTTAAATTAACATTTATTTATTTTTTGAGAGTCAGAGAGAGACAGAGCATGAGCAGGGGAGGTACAGAGAGAGGGAGACACAGAATTGGAAGCAGGCTCCAGGCTCTGAGCTGTCAGCACAGAGCCAGATGCGGGGCTCGAACCCACAAACCGTGAGATCACGACCTGAGCCGAAGTCAGTCGCCCAACCGACTGAGCCACCCAGGGGCCCCGTGTCTTTTTTTAAATCACTGATGTTATTCTGCTTGTCTTACCTTGGGCAAGTCCTCACCCCTCTCTGAGCCTCAGTTTTTCCCACCTGTACAACAAGGAAACAAAATAGTTGATGTGAACATATCTGGAACTGTATCCTGGGTCTTGAAGGGACCATGCCTAAATCTGGCAACTCCAACATTCACTAATGCTTGTGGAATGATATTTACAAGGGGTCCTGTCTACTTTTTGGCTCTATGTATCAAAAGCCATAAAAGTGTTCATTTCCTTTGGCTCAGCAACTTTTACTTCTGGAGCTTTTACCTTAGGGGATTAATCATGGGTGTATACAAAACAGTAACTACAGGCATTTGTGTTGCCGTGTTTAAAATAGAGGGAAAACTGGAAGTTTTCCCAAATGGAACCAATAGGGGATAAGTTAAATAAATGGTCGGGTTAGCAGCAGAATATCTGCAGCTAATTGAACACTGACTGTGTGCCCAGCCTAGGAGGAGCACTTGACACTTTGCATCACATTTAATACCCCAATCACCCTGTTAGGTTGCAATTAGTTCCTCCAGTTTGGCCACAGGGAACCAAGCTTAGGGAAGAGCAAATCGCCCGAACCTGCACAGCTGGCAGATGGCAGAGCTGGGAGTCATCTGGTTGTCTGATACCAAAGCTGGCCTCTTTCTTACCACCCCACACTCCTCACGTTGATGTCAGGAAGATGGCACCAAGAAGGAAAGGATGCACTGATGACTGGCGTGCATGGACAGTCATCTGTGAGATGTAGGTCTTGAGACTGTGAGAATACATGGCCATTCATGACTTGACGTAAGCCCTTACCATTGTATGTATTTATGAGTTTGCCCTGGACCCCCTTGCTCTGGTTTTTCTCTTATGGGGAAAAAAAATCAGGTTTTGTTTATTCCATGGCAACTTCTAAGCTCCAAGATTCTGGTGAACCTGGACCAGGTTTATGTTCCTAGTCTATACTTTGTCCATCCATCTGAACATCCATGGTGTTTATCCAACCACCCATACAACCACTCATCCATCCACCATCAATCATCTGCATATCTGTATTAGTTTTCTGTTATGGCTGTAACAGATTCTCATGAATTTAGTGGCTTAAAATAACACACATTTATTCTCTTACAGTTTGGAGGTCAGGAGTCTTAAAGTTCTGTGCTAACATCAAGGTACGGGCAGGGCTGGTTCCTTCTGGAGACTCTGAGGCAATAATTGGTTTCCTTGTCTTTTTTTTTTCAGCTTCTAGTGGCTGCTTGTAGTCCTTACTTTGTGGCCCCTTCCTCCTTCTTCAAAGCACATTACTTGAGCCTCTGCTTCTGCCATCACATCACTTTCTCCCCTGTTTCTGACTCTCCCCACCTCCCTCTTGTAACAATACTGTGATTAAGTCAGGCCCACCAGGAATATCTGAGATAATTTCCCCATCTCAAGATCCTTAAGTTAATCACATCTACATACGTGCAGAATGTGACACTAACAGATTCCAGGGATTAGAATACGGACATATTTGGGGGATTGCCTTATTGAGCCTACCATACCATCCGTCCATCCGTCCATCCATCCATCCATCCATCCATCTTTTCATTTATCTATTCATCTATTGACTGATAGGTTGACTTATTCATTTATTTATTTTCATCCATCTATTCATTAAATCATCAAATATTTATCGAATACCTTCTATGTACCAGGAACTATGCCAGGCACCAAGTAACAGAACTGAACAAATCAGACACAATCTTCCTTGAAAGAGGTCACAGACAAGTAGAATCATTGAATGAGTAAGCAAATTACTGTGATCACTTCCTGGTCAACAAGGAGTTTTGTTACCTTGCTTTATTTTTCTTCATAGCATTTATCATGACCTGCCAAGACACTGTTATTTTTACTGTTTATAATATGTCTCCCCACATGCTAGCTCATTTTGTTCTGTGACTACTGAAGCTCTCATTCTAGAAGAGTACCTATTCAATACAAAATTTCTCAATCAGTGAATAAATGGATATATGGGGTGGTTAAGGCTGATATGATCTTGGATTCACAAGCTTATTGTGCCATAAGGAGAGAGACAATGATAAAGTGTATTGAAATGTCAGGTCAGTTTGGAGGAGACATACAGCATGCAGCAAGGGCCCACGATAGGAAATTTGGTACAGTCTGGAAGTTTCAGACTGGGGAGGAAGAGTTACTTCACTGGAGTCTTGAAGGAGGGGTCAGAGTTTGTCAGGTGATAGGGTTGGGGTGGGACAAGGCACCAAAAACAGCATGTTTGAGAACTTCAAGTTGCAAAAGAATCTTCAAAATAATCAAGTTCTACCCATGAACGGAGCACTTTCCAGTCAGTAAAACTTTTCTCCTTCACTATCTCCTGGCACAATTACAGCACATTTATATGACAAGGCAACCATTTTGCCCCCCCATCATATTTCCAGATATAGAAACCAAGTCCCCAGGAAACACACAGCCAGGACGTGGCAGAGTGAGCCCTCCGGTCTTGACTTCAGGGCTGGTTGGCCACAAGGTCCTGCCACTCAGAATTGTGGTCCTTGGGCTGGGCTCTATATAACCTGCAGAAAGTGGTGACTGTACCTCACAGATTAGTGGAGATAACCATCAAATGCTTTGTGGATTTTAAGTGAGCTCTGCTTCCAGGGGAGATAGTGACAGCATGAATGCAGATTCTGGGGCCAGGTGGATGGGGTTCCAATTCTGCCTCCATCTTTTCCCCTCTTTATGCTCAGGATATGCTCATCTGGAAAGCAGAAAGGAGACCCGATACTCACGAGTAAGTCCTCAGTAATTGTAATGTTTCCTTCAACAATACTGGTGAATCCATCTCATTGCAGCCTCTGTACTATGATCTGGGAATGCAGTGTTGACTAGGATAGGCTGTCTAGAACACCTCTCTCCCAGATGGCTTTCAAGGCAGGTGTCTCCTTGTCCTTTTCATGCAATTATTGTGTAATTTTGGACAAATCACTGGGCCACTCCAGACCTCAGTTTGCTCATATTCTCAGTGATCTCTTCAAGTCAGAACTCAAGATCACCTGATTGCAAATGACCCTATGATGGTATGAGACCCTGTGGTTTATGTGTCTACACATTTCCAGAGGTCTAGAGGAGGATCAAGCCAACTGATGATCATGAAATGATTCTGGGGGGGTGCATGGGCTTCCTGCAGAAGCCTTTAATCCTGCAGGGGCTCACTGCCCTAAAAGATAGATGACAAGGACAGATTTCTCTGTGACTCTACCAAAAGAGAGAATAAAGCTAGTTTGTAGGCAATGTGCCCAGACATTTGAAAGCTCATTTATAAGAGAGGTTTCCAAATAGTCCATCCTTGAGATGTCGCTTCCTGCTGGGGTCTCTGGGAAATTTATGGCTGTCCCTCTGGGCTAGAGGGAGCTCTTCTCTGTCCAGGTGTGAGGGTACACACAGCACGCAGACATGAGCTACCAGGGACATCCCTGTGATGGCTGTGCATCACTTACAAACTCTCTTTAGGTGTAAAGTTGTTTGGAGCAAAGCTTTTGTTATGGAAATTCCAGTATTTGGGGGGAGCAGTTTTCTAAGAAACCCAGGAGTATAAGGAGAAGGCTTTCATCTGAGCTCAAGAAAATGACAGATCTGGTGGGGCTGAACTGTGTGAATCGTTCCCCCTCCTTTGAACATTGAGTGCATCCATTAGCAGGTACCATCAGTTCTGTCTGCAGATGCCTCCATACATCTCTCTGGAGTCTGATCGCATCTGGCTACCTTTGGTGCTCCATTTTGGTGCAAGCCATCATCATCTCACGCCTGGGAGGTGGAGAGAGTCTCCTCCCTGTCCCCTTGCTTCTTCTACTCCTGCCCCTCCCCTGCCCTAATCTTTTATCCACCAGCACTGTGGAGCACTCCTAAAAGAAACTGAAGTCAAATCTCATCTTCCCCTGTTGAAACGTTTCAGTGGCTTCCCAGGGATGAGGTTCTAACTCCTGTCCTTGACCCAGAGGTAAGATCTGCCTGTTGGTGATTCCCTGACATCATTCTGCTTTTCTTTCCTTGAGTTACTGTGCTCTAGCATATGAACCTTTTTTGTTTCCTTGAACATGCCAAAATCTTCTCTATCCCAGGTCCTCTCAAATGCTATTTGTTCTGGGGGAGGGGATGCCTCCTCCCCAACAGCTGGCTGTCACTCACTTTTCCAGTCTCAGCTCACTGGCACTACTTGGAGAAGCTTTCATCAACTACTTCCTCAAGTATTCCCTACATCAGCACCCAGTTCATGAATCTGTTAGGGCATTTATCATGATTTGGAATGAGCTCTTTGTTGACTTCTTTATCTTCTGTCTTTCCCACTAGATTATAAGCTCCATGAAGGCAGAGATCGCAGCACTTCTGCCCACTGCTGTCTCCCCAACTCCAGCCCCCAAGCCTTTATTTTCCATCCATATATACCACAGGAACAATGATGCCATAATCATCTGCATCATTATGAAGGGAGCTAATGTCCCCAGGACCCAGATGTAATCATGGATGTGGAAATATCTTCACAGATTGGAGAGGTGCATTGGAAGGAGAGGAGGTCCATGCTTCTGTGAGCATGGTACCTTTTGACCTCCATTTGCCTGAGAAGTTCTGAGCTCAAGAATGTGACTTCAGTGTGGTGGGGCTGAGAAGGGTGGGGTCTTTGGAATCAGACTTGGATCAAATCTGTTTTTTGTTTTTTGTTTTTCTTTCTTAACACTGGATGCCTCCAGGTAAAGGGCCTCATGTCACTGAGCCTCTGTTTTCTTATGTGCCTACATGGTGCTCATAACACCTATCTTAAGCTTAGATAGCTCTTGGAGCTTCATAATGGGCCATAGAAGAGTCTCAGTAGACATCAGTGCTCGTGTCCTGTGCTCATCCTTGAGACGACTCCATATTCAGTTCAGTGAATGTGGTTTGGCATCTGTGAGAGCTCGAAGATCTCTTCCAATTCTAAAATGCATGGAAATTGTCCTGATAATCTGATCTTAAAGTACCCCAGGTCCAACCTAGAAGTCATACGAAGGGACAAAATGCAGTGTGACATCTCAATGTGGATGAGGAATTCTGAAGCTAACCATGTTCTTCTTTATTTTTTTAATGTTTTTATTTTTGAGACAGAGAGAGACAGAGCATGAGCAGGGGAGGGGCAGGGAGAGAGGGAGACACAGAGTCTGAAGCAGGCTCCAGGTTCTGAGCTGCCAGCGCAGAGCCTGACATGGGGCTCGAACTCATGAGCTATGAGACCATCACCTGAGCTGAAGTCGGACGCTCAACCGACTGAGGCACCCAGGCACCCATATTCTTCTTCTTCTTTTTAGTGTTTATTTATTTTTGGGAGAGAGAGAGAGAGACAGAGAGAGAGACAGAGAGAGAGAGAACAGAGGATCTGAAACATGTTCTGTGCTGACAGCCGAGAGCCGATGCAGGGCTTGAGCTCACGAACCGCGAGATCATGACCTGAGCTGAAGTCAGATGCTCAACAGACTGAGCCACCCTGGCAGACCCAACCAGCCATGTTCTCCTTAATCTGCCCCCCCTCCAACAGTGCACCCACCAACATGCCAACCCCTGTTGAGTGAGGAGCCCAGTGACTGAGCCAGTTCAACCACTTAGGGGTGAAGAGCGGCTTCTTCAAAATACATGTCTACTCGACTTGGAATGTGACCCTATTGGAATAAAGCTCTTTGCAGATATAATTAAGGTGAGGATCTTGAGACGAGATCATCTTGGATTGGGACAAGCCCTAAATTTAGTGATGAGTTACTTAGAAGGGGAGAGAAGAGGAACAGACACTTGAAGATGAATGTCATGTGGAGATGAAAGGTAGAGATGGAAAGATGTGCCCATAAGACAAGGACTGCCAGCAACCACCAGAGGCTAGGAGAAAGACCCTGAGCAGATGCTCCCTCAGAGCCTCCGGAAGGAACCAACCCCGCGGACACTTTTTGATTTCAGACCTCTAACCTGCAGCACCATGAGGCAATACATTTCCGCTCATCTAAGTCATCTGGTTGGTTGTAATTCACTACAGCAGTTCCAGGATATTGATACAGTGACTTTGGCCAACCTGGTTAGACTCTGGAGCCTCCGTTTCTTCATCTGTAAAGTGGGTGTGCTTGTAGTCTCTATTCTCGAGAGGCATTGAGAGAAAACTGATGTGCAAATGCATTAGACACTGGCACACAGCTGACATTCAATAGATTGTGGTTGTTATTAACAGTTACGATTACAGAAGAGACGTTCTCTCAGCGTAGGCCAAAGCATCCCCTTGCTTCCCCTCCCCCCGCAAGAGGTGGGAGTAGGGAGGGAGGGTGACTGTCCTCTAAGTGCCAGTGTGAGGTGCTCACCTGCCTCCTTGTCGTCCCAACCCTGCTGCCTCTGCCTCCATTCCATCAACCACATCCCAGCCCCCTCTGTACCATTGGCATTTCCTTAATATTCTTTGGATGCATTCATTCTCAGGAGGAGAAACATTTTCTTCGAAAACAATACCAGGGAGCAATTACGAAAACGCAGCTCATGGTGATAAATGTTAAGGACGCCTATGCTCTGCCAGTCTTCCGCTTTCTCTATCTTTCCATCCCATCTCTCCCTCCCTCCCTTTAGTCTTCCCCCTCCCTCTTTTTATTGGAATGGCCATCTTTCAAATGTTTAACAGATTTGCAAAAATAATTCCTCCAAGAGGCATTCATTCCATAGGAATACGCAGAGGAGGGCGCACGGGCAGGGAGCAGAGACATAAATTGAACATCGCCAGCCTGCGACACGCCAGCCCAGGGCGGGCCCAAAGTCATAACTTTCTCCTCGTCCCTCCCCTCCTGCCAATGCCGGGGCCCCTGCCCAGCACCATTCTATTTTCAGAAAGGCTCCCTTGACCCGTGGGTCCTTCAGCCACAACAGAGGTGGCGCCGGCTGGAATCCAGGCGTGAAATTATGAAAGAATGGGGCAGACGCTGCCTCCACTTGTGCACTGGCCTCAGATGTGAAATTGCCGTTTTTTTCTCCCCCCTCGTACCGGCCTGTCGCATGCAGGGCGGAAAAGATTGTATTTATCACCTGTCAGGATCTGCCAGAACTGAGTTACGTGAGGCAGGACAGCATAAAATTATCATACACAAGCATGAAATTACAAAATCGCTCGGAACTGAACAACAAAATTATTTCATTTCGGAGGGAGGCCATCCCATTTTTTAGCTCTGACACCTTGACTGCCAAACTTTGAATTGAAATTGAGTGTGAGGGCCATGGAATAGAGACAGCAATAACAAGCAGTAGCATGTAAACTAGCCATGCAGACATACTACATTAATGGCCCCGAAACCTCCCACCAGAGATATGTAACTAAATAAATGTCACATGGCCCAGTTACTCAACTTGCCTTCCACAACTAGAAGTGACTTAAGCCAATGTCAGAGCCCTGGTCCAATGTCGGAGGTTTCCTGGGAGGGACTGGTCAGTGTTGTATTTTTTAATCCACAGAGTGATGCCCCGATGAAATAGAAAGCATGCGGTCTTTGGAGTCATGTGTGTGTACGTTTGGAGGCCAGCCCCAACGTAACGAGCTGTGTGACACTGAGCAGGTTTCTAAACCTCTCTGAACCTCTGTTTTATCATGTGTATAAGGAACACAATCACAGGTTGTTGTGAGGACGAAAATGTCTCATACGTAGTGTCTGGCACATAAGTTTTCAGTACAGGATTGCAAGAGTTGGGACAAATGGGTTACCCATCTCTTTCCTCCTTCAAAAACATTTTTTTTTTTTTGCTATTTTTACATTCTATGGTGAAAGCATTTGTCCAAGAAGCTTGTATTAAGCATGGGAGAGAAAAAGAGCTGTGACAGTAATTTGTGTTTCAATGTATAACAAAGTTAGGTTGGATTATTGATTATTGCTCCTGATTTTTTCCACCCTTCCCTGTACCTGTATGCTTTGCCATGTGACTTTACAGCCCCTCCCACTGGAAATGGGACTTATTTCTTCTTCCATTTGTTGTTAGATGTGTCATGGGACTTATTTTGACCAACAGCCTGTAAGCAGACATGATGCAAGCAGATACTTTATACTGTGTGGTCTGGCTTGGCCTCTTTCACTGATGCTATTTGCTAGAGAACAGCATGCTCAGGTAGATGCTGGTCCGTGGAGGAAGAGAGTCAAGCAGAACAGCCTAGCATCAAGCCCAGCCGCCCTGTAGATCGGTGAGCAAAGGAAATAAATGCTTGCTGGCCGTTGAGATGTTGGGGATTGTTTGTTACACAGCAAAAACTGACTAATAAGGTAGCCAGACTCAGGTGATTATAAACAGAGTTTTGCCTTCATGAATGTCTTTCTGAACATTTAAAATTCATATAAGACTCAGGCAATCTTTAGTGAGAAGAACTGCCTGTGAATTGCAGTATTTCTAGTGTCTCTGTCTTCTGCACTTTAAACGCCAATGTTCCCCCATCAATATGGGAATGAGTCTAGGACTGTGGGTCTCCACTCTAGCAGACTCAATACTCTCTTTTCATTACCTATATTTTATAACACCCACTTTACTATTCCGAAATGAAATTCATGCATTTCATCTTCATACACGCGTAATTTCAAAAAAAAATCAATATAATGCCCTAACTGTAATATAAAAGAGGAATAAAATGAAAGCAATTTATAATAAAATAATATCTATTTCAATATGTAAATTATCGGGAAGCCACTATATGCCAGGAGACATAATGAAGCAGTCTGATGCTTGTACCTACTTATAATGAATAAGTTGGGATTTCAGACAAATATTCAGTTGAATATTGTCGACATTTTTCTCTATATTTGACATTTTGAAATAAGAACTAAATTAGTATATTCATATGTATGGGTGCCATCCCCGTGAGCGGGGACTTCTGCAAATGTCGACCCACACAGGTTTGTTGTGGCAGCAGCTCATGTTCCACGAGCGGCTTTAAGACCAATGCCTGGATTTTCCAAAACGCGAAACAACTTTTGATAGAATTTTGGGTAAAACAGAGTACTGCCTTCCTCCACTTCACAACGGATGGCTGCTGCATTTCAGGAAAATCCCTGTAAGGTAAAGCTGTACAGTTAAAAAAAATGTTTTGCTGTATTTAAGATGATGTAAATTCCAGGCTCAGGTAATTATGAAGTAGGACTTTTGCCTTTACCTTTCGAATGTCCAGAAAGGGCATTCAACATTCTCAAAGGACTCGGGACCATTCTAGGCACAGGACTGTCCCGGGCATTTCATATCCAGCATGGGTGATCTAATCCTTCCCAGCCTCTGGACAGGCTTTCTCAACCTTGGTGCAACCGACATTTTGGGTTGGGGAGGGGGTGGCTGCCCTATGCATTCTGGGCTATTTGGCAGAATAGATGGCCTCTAGCTGCTAGATACCAGTGGCACCTCCTACTCAGGTTGTGACAACCAAAAATATTTCCAGATATTGCCAAGGGTCCCACAAGGGGGCAAAATATCTCCCTATGGAGAACCACTGGAGCAGGACCGTACAAAAAGCTCTCCCCATCACCATTCATTCCCCAAATTCCCCTTGGAGAGGGCACTTGGCACTCCCTCCATTAAGAAACATCTGTCCAGGAAGCCCTGGGTTCCATCATGTCATTTCATCGCAGGACAAGGCCCTGAGTACCTCCAATAAGCCAGGTGTCGTGGGTACAGTGATGGATGTGATGGGTCTTTTTTTTTTTTTTAAAGTTTATTTATTCATTTTGAGAGAGAGAGTGTGTGTTTACAAGTGAGGGGGAGGGGCAGAGAGAGAGGGCAAGAGAGAATCCCAAGCAGGCTCCGTGCTGCCAGCGCAGAGCTCTATGAACCGTGAGATCATCACTGGAGCCAAAATCAAGAATCAGCCGCTTAACCAACGGAGCCCCCCAGGTGCCCCGGATGTGGCTGTTCTTTAACTCAAAGAGCTCAGCCTGGAAGTCGCCCCTGGCTCCTCTCTGCATCTCCCACATCCACCTCACACATCCCGCCCCAGCCTCATCCCGTCTGTTCTAACTACAGATCTCAACTCGAATTTGTCCACTTCTCTCCATTTCCATCCCATCTTTTCCAGTCTTGCTTCTCTCCAATCCATCCACTGTGTGGCTAGAGTCATCATGTTAAATTACAAATTCAGAAATTTGATTCCATCTCCCTCCTCCTGAAAACTCTTTCCTGGGTTCGGTTACATTTAAGAAAAAAGGGAAAACAAAACGAAACAAAAGCCCCTACCGTGGTCTGCAAGGCCATGGGTCCAGTCTTGCCACCTCCCCACTTTTGTCTGCCAGGGGTTGTGAACTGGGGCTGGCATGTAGGAAGCCTTGAATGCCCAGCTAAGGAATGGTCAAACCTCAAAGCCGGATGACCCTTTCAGAGCATGTCGTCCTCCGATGGCTGTGTCTAGCAAGGTTGGACCTTCTTCTGAGGGCATGCTGTCCCCTGCAGATCCCTCAAAAAGGGAAAAAGGGGCAGGACTTAGATTGTTCTAAGATGAAATGAGAGAGAAGAGGGGCAGAGGAAGGGGTGCAGAACCTACCTGAAGTTCCAAGGCAGCTTCTCCTGATTCCTTTCCTCTGCTGGGATAAGACTTCCCCATCTATTCCATCTTCTCCATGCCTGACATGGTGGGTAACTGCAAGGGGTTATCCCCAGTTTACAGATGGTGCCACTGAACCTCAGGAAGAGAAGATTCCTTGCCCAAGACCACTGAGTTGGTGTCAGAGCTGAGATCTGAATCACACCCTCCAAGGACTTAGCCAGATTGCCAAAGCTACTCATGTGATGACCACAAGAGTCTCCTTAATGGTTTTCTCGAGTCCGTTCTGGCCGCACCCCACTCCACAGCAGAGGTATTGTAGAAAGTGCAGATCTGACCATGTTAGTGCGTGTCTTGCCCTTTCCACTGTATTTAGGACTAATCTGTAGCAGGATCCACACAGCCTCATGAGATTTATCCCTACCTACCTCTCCAAACCCATCTCTCTACCTTCTCCTCCCTCCATCATTGAGACTCAGGCCTCCAAGCCATCTCTTGGCAACTTGATCCTGCCACAGGGCCCTTGCGTATGCTATTCCCTTTGCCTCCTTCAGAGGGTTTTGCCTTCTGCTCTCTTGAACCTCAGATCAAGCATTGCTTCTTCATGCAAATTTCTCCCCTCCCCCGCATGTCTCCCTTGGTCAGAGTCAGGTCCATTCATCACATGCGTTCATGCAGTAGTGTGCCTCTCCTATTTTCATGGTTAGAGTTTATTTTATTTTACATTTTTAACATTTTACTTTATTATTTGAGAGACAGGGAGAGACAGAGTGAGTGCAAGGGAGGGGCAGAGAGAGGGAGACACAGGATCTGAAGCAGGCTCCAGGCTCTGAGGTCCCAGCACAGAGCCTGATGTGGGGCTCGAACCCACGAACGTGAGATCATGACCTGAGCTGAAGTCAGACACTCATCCACGGTTAGTTTTTAATCTCATCACCTCCACTAGGATATAAGCTCCATAAGGGCAACAACTCTGCTTGCTTTGCTCATACTAGATTCCATAGCCTAGCACACAGTAGGCGCTCAATAAATGCCGGATCAGTGAGTGAAGGCATCCTGCGGTCTCTCAGAGTCCTGTGCACTCTCGTCTCCACCCACCACCTCAACGTTTGGTTGGCACTGACCCGAGGGGCCTCCTCCTACCCCTTGGCTGGGCCCAGATAGTCCTTCCAAGGGACATGGTGTCCGGGGCCCCAGAGCCAGTGGCTGTTGGCATCCAGGTGTGCAGGGGCTGCAGACGCTCACCGGGGAGAGCCGCAGGCTGCAGCGGGCAGCGATGCTGTCATTTTGCAGAGCGCTAACAGCTACAGGTACTGGTCACAGGCCATTGCCCCCAGCCTTCGCCACGTAAATCCTCCACTAACGATTTGTATAAACTTCTGTTACACGTGTTATTTATCACTGCAAATAACTTCGCAGTGGGTTGGACTGTGCGCTTTGTTCACTCACCCACACGCCTCAGGGAAAGGCAGGGACTGGGGGGGATGGGGTTCCTGCAGTCAGACTGCCTGGATGGGTTCCCGGCTTCCACTCCCACTTACTAGCTGTGTGGCCTTGGACAAGACCCTATCCCTCTCTGTGCCTCAGTTTCCTCTGTTCAGTAGGGATAATATAGTGCTCACTTCGAAGGGGGGCTGGGAGGATGAAGGGAGTGCAGATAAATCACTCATGGGGGGCTGGACACATAGTAAGTGCTCAATGAAGGTTAGCTATCGCCGTCATCGCCGTCATCATCATCATCATCCCACACAGGACATCTAGGGAACAGCACCCCACCCCATAAGGCTGTTAGCTCCAAAGAGAAGGGACTCCATCTCACTGAATCCCCAGCACACTTCCTGGCACATAGTAGGTGCTCAGCTAATCCTTGTTAATTACATGAGATGAAACAGATTCGAGCTCAGAATTCGCTCCAGCACTTAGCTAGGCGAATAAAAAGGCTAGACTCACCTGTTCTTATGCCCGGTTTCCAGTTGGTGCAGGTGGTGGCCTCACCCTAACCAGGTGAGGGACCTTAGGTAAGTCACCTCCCCTGCCTGAGCTTTGGCCTCCTCATCTTTAGCGTATGAAGGACGTGATGGCTTTCTTGCACTGTCCGTCTGGCGTTTGAAGAGTCAAGTGGGATAATGATGTGGAGCTCTTAGCTCAGGGCCTGGCATGCTGTGTTCGCTCAGTAAGTGGAGGGTTTGATCATTCATTCAACCAGTGGACTTCACTGGGTATCGCTATGTGCCAGGCACTGTACTACGAACGGAGGACAGGTCAGTGACCAAAGCCCTGCCCGCAGGGGTGAGGGGTGAGAAACATGACACATAGCAAACCAATAATATAGAAGGTCAGGAGGTAAAGCCACCTGCTTAAAAAAGAGTGGCGGCCTGGGTGGCTCGTTCCATTAAGCGTCTTGATTTTTGTCTCAGGTCATGATCTCAGGAAATTGATCCTTCCATTGGGCTCATCCTCTCTCTTCCTCTTCCCCCTGCCCCTCCCCCTTTCACATGCACAATTACAATCTAATAAAACAAAAGGAAAGAAAAGATCAAGGTGAGGGGGTCAGAGGTGATAATGGAGAGAGTTACACTTTTCAATAGGGAGGTCAAGTGAGCACTCAGGAGAGATGCCATTCAAACAAAGACTTGAAGAAGATGAGGGGGTGATATTCCCCAGTATCTGTGGGAAAGGCCCTTCAGGCAGCATGGACAGCACATGCAAAGGCCCTGAGGCAGGCACATGCCTGTTTAAGAAACAGCAAGAAAGTCAGCGTGTCTGGAGCAGTGAGTGGGAGGGGGAAGTGAGGTCCGCGAGTTAACATGAATCTGGATTGTGCACAACATTGTGGGATGTCGTAAAGACTTTGGGTTTTGAAGGGATGGCAGCTTTGTGTGTGTGTGTGTGGGGGGGGGGTTCCTGAGTAGAGGAGTGACAAGATCAGGCTTCTATTTTGAAAAGGCCACTCTGGCTGCTGCGGGAAGAATTCACTGGGGGGGGGGTGTCAAGGGCAGAGCAGGAGATCAGTTAGAAGGTCACTGCAGTGACCCTGGTGGGGGCCATGGAGGCTGGGTGATGCCTCGGCATGTCTGCCCCAGGCTTCATCAGTTCAACCCCGCCTCTCGGGGGAAAGGAGGGAGGACGCTTTGCTCTGGCTGAGGCACCCAATAGGTAGACCTCAGTTAGGCTGGCGAATCCTTGTCCAGTTTGAGGATGGGTGACGCGGTCTCCTGAAGCTCTGCACGCCTCTGGGACACAGGTGATCTCTTCCGCCAGGCTCCTGGTCTGCCCGTGTCACACTGGCTCCCCTCCCAGCCCTCCACCTGCCCCTCCACTCCCAGCCTGTGTGGGCACCTGGGCTGCCTTGCACCAGCGCTTGGCCCACAGCTGCCCTCAGGGGCCAGCAGCTGGCCCGGAGGAGAGTGTATCTGGGACCTGATCCCTCTTGGGGGGTTTGTTGCGGGCTTTGGGCCACTTCTGCCGGGAGGGCCATGCCACGCTCCCCCCCGCAGGCTCTGCGGAAGAATCCTTCCTTGCCTCTTCTGAGCTTCTGGGGGTCGCTGGAAATCCGTGGTGCTCTCTGGCTTGTAGACACATGGCTCCACTTACTGCCTCTGTCTTCATGCGGCTGTCTGTGCTGTGTGTGTGCCCGTGTGTGCACCTCTGTATGCCTCCAAACCTCTGTCTTTTTATAAGGATTGTCTTTTTATTTGGATTTAGGGTCCACCTTAACATTGTATGACTTCCTAACTTGATGGCATCTGCCAAGGCCCTATTGCCGAATAAGGTCACATTCACGGGTACCAGGGGTTAGAACTTGTACATATCTTTTAGGGGGACACAGTCCAATTCAGGCCACCATCAGCTCTCAGTTCCCCTCGCTGGTCTCCCCACCTCAGCCTCTGCCTGTCCCGTCCAGCCTTTTCCCCAAGACCAGAGGTCTGTCTAAACCATCTGGGAAAGCCATTACCTTGCTTGACAGCCATCCATGGCTCCCCCGTGCCCTCCCCATATGGTCCTCCCTCCTTACCGTGTAATTTAAGACCTCGCTGCTCTGGTCCTTATAGATGTCCCTCTTCTCTCGGTTTGATCTCTCTGTCTTAGCTCAGTGGTTCTCACCCCTGGCAACTGGAGACTTCCAAAGCATACCCATGTCAGGGCTCCTAGACTCATTATTCAGGGGCCCTGGGGGTAGAGGCTGGTTGTTGTGAGTTGCAGAGGCTTCCGAGTGACTGCAATGCATAGTGAGGGCTGAGAACCAATGCTGTGCCAGTGGTTGTCACACTGAGAGGCTTGGAGTCCCCTGGGGGGCTCGTTATACCACTTCCCCCCCACCCAAGTCTGTTCAGCAGGTCTGAGGAGGGCCAGGGAATGTGTTTTCTCTAGTAAGCTCCCAGGTGATGCTGTTACAGAAAACCATTTACCAGTTTCTCAGACTTGTCACTATTGGTATTTGGGCTGGGAAATTCTTTGTAGTGGGGTTTGTCTTGTGCATTGTGGGATGTTTGACAGCATCCTTGGCTTCTACCCAGTAGATGCCAGTAGTATTCCTCCAATACACTTGTGATAGCTGGAAACATCTTCAGAGATGGCTAAGCTGCCCCCACCCCACCACCTCCGTTGAGAAGCAGCGAGCTATAGGTAATCTCATAAGTGCCTCAGGGCCCTTGCACATCCTGCTCCTTCTGCAGAACACTCTTTTCCTAAGTCTGTGGCTCCCTCTTGCTGGCCTGTCAGCTCTCAGCATGGCCAGAGAGGCGTTCCCTGACTACACCCGGCCCCCGCCTGGCTTTTGTGTCTCTTTGGTCCTCCCCCAGCCTCTGTGACGGCAAAACCCAAAAGGGATGCCTCGGAGCTGAGCAAAGTAGCTGGATGCGGCATGGGTGCGTGAAGGCAAGTTCACTGTGGTCGGGCCAGAATGGAAAGGCTTCTGGAAGGAGGGCAGTGGAATTGCCAAGGGTGGGTAAGAATTGGATAAGCCAAGAGGAGTCGGGAAGACGCTGCCCTCGGGGAACCTTGATGTGTGAGCGCGGAAGTTGGAAAGGCAAGGGTTTTCCTCATCCGCAAAATGGGGCCAATACTTACTGCTGCTTCATAGAGTTTCTGGGGAGAGCTAACAGGGTAGAGGGTGCACGTTATGTGGTATAGAAAGGTGCCCAGCAAGGGTTGAGGAGATGATGACTGCGGTGGTGTGGAGAGCCAGTGCAGCGGAGGAGGGGCTGGCTGAGAGAACCACAGACGAGGCCATGCATGGAGGGTGTGCGTAGGAGCGGGGCAGGGGGCGTGGAATGGGGCATCCTGGCAAGACGGTTAGAGGCAGGGAGTGAAGGGAGGTGTAGCAGGCAAGGCTCTGGCAGGGAATCTTTCCACTGGCTAATTTGAGGAGGACGAGTAAATGGACTGTTTACTTACAGGAGGAGGGACCAGCACCCAGGGGTTGGTAAGAGCGGGGAGCTTTTACCACCTCCAGGACTGAAGTGAGAGGTTTCTAGAACCACAAGGTGGAGAAGCCGGGCCAGTTAGCTCAACGTGACTTTCCTGGAAGGGAGCACCCCAACCTCCTATCTCCCCACCTTCTGCTGGGCCGTCCATTGGCTAGACCCAGGGGCCCTTGGATACGGTCCACACAGGTGGATCCCCAGTGCGGAGAGCGAGCTGGGCAGAGAAGGGCAGGGAGGGGGTCTGATGAGGCAGTGGGAAAATGTCCAGCACACAGACTAGCAGGGGACGTGGGAGGGGACGGCTTTGCTTCAATGGAAAGCGCCTGAGGCCAGCTGGACGGCCCCTGGAGTGAAGTAGGTGCCTGTTTACACAGGTAAGCCGTCCTCCTCCAGTGAGCCTAGGAACTGGGGGCTGGAGATGGTGGGTCCTCCCCTCACCCGAGGGTCTCTTCAGCTTCTGTTTCCAGGCATCGGGAGATGCCCTGTGATTGGGGGCACTGAGGTGGGGCTGGCCCGGGTTTGGGTTCCAGCTCCGCGCCTTGAGGACAGATCCTTTCTGCACACTGTGTCTTTTACCCTCACAGGTCACTTTTGGAGCTCCGTTTCTATGGACTGAGTGTCTGTGTCTCCCCAAAACTCATATGTCAGAACTTAATCCCTAATGTGATGGTATTAGGGGGTGGGGCCTTTGGGTGGGAGGTTAATCCCCTCCTGAATGGGATTAACGCCTTTTTAAGACTCAGGAGAGAGATAGCTTCCTCTCTCTGCTCTCTGCCATGGAGAATTCGAGAAGTCTACAACCCAGAAGAGGGCTCTCCCCAAACTCCTCCCACCCCCAGACTGGCGCCCTGATCTTGGACTTCCAGCCACTGCACCTGTATGATGTCCACTTTATGCTACTTTATAACTCATTGTTTTGGTTGATAATTCGATAAATTGTTTTCCTTCTAGCAAATTAGGGTTTTTTTTTTCTGGACCCCAGGACATATCCCAGCAACTCTTGGTGCCTGGGGCTGAAAACAAATCAGTATAAAATAAAATCAAACCCAATCAAACCAATGCAGGGAAACTCTCTTTACTAGGGAGGGAGCATTCCCCCGTGCTGAGATTTTACCAATAACTGTGGGCCTAAAGCCAGATCACGGCTCTGAATTTGAAGAGAAGCGACCTGATGTTCTGTGACGGGGAAGGAAAATGCAGCCTTTCCCGTGTTCTGCACACAGGCCAGCACCTTCCGGCAAATCCTAAGCCCCCAACCCCCAGCCAGGCACACAAGGCCTCCTGGAGAGCATCTTCAGAGTTCGTTACAGTTGGGGACCAGAGCCACTTACCCTGCAGGGAGTGGCCTGGGATCCCTTGTCCAATCTCCTCTTCCCACAGACCCAGGGAGCCTCTGAGACTTCCCTTGGATATTTTACACAGGAGAAGAAGCCTGCAAGGTGATAGAGGGAGGGCCTGGCTTCCGGTCTACAGTCCCCATTTTACAGATGAGAAAATTGAGGCTCAGAGTGGTGGGGATATGCAGCCAACGTGACCACAGACCTGGTCGCCTCAAACCCGAGCATTTGCCTGTCATTGGCCGGAGCACCTGACAGGAAAGAGCTAGGGGCAAGACAAGGGGGTCCCGATGTGGCTTCCCACCTGGACGTCATGGGTTTCTGGCCAGAGCATGGGTTGGGTTGGAGGTCTGGTCTGAACTGCAGGCCAGGGGAGGGTTTCTGCTATGACTGACTTCTTCGCACTGGTGACCCCAGTTGGATCGACAGTCCACTTTCCGGCCATCCTCATATTCTGGAAGCATGGGGCTCTTTGCCCCTGCCCAGGCAAGACAGTTTTGGCACCAATAATGTTGTGAGTGTGGCCTCCCTGGTGCGCTGTCTGAAGTTCCCTTTGTGCTGGAGGCTGAGCCCCGGTGTCTTCCCTGGAGCAGGGGGACATGTGCCTGGCTCTGCCCGTCCCCCTGCACAGCATCACCCTACCCTCCCGCTTCCTGTCACCCCAAGCTGCTGCCTCCTTCTTCTGTCCTGGCCCCCACAATGGCACTTCATGCAGGCCAGTTACCCGCCCCTTTTAAAAGTATTTACTTAATCTGGGGCGCCTGGGTGGCTCAGTCGGTTAAGCATCTGACTTGGGCTCAGGTCATGATCTCACTCCTCGTGAGTTCGAGCCCCGCATCAGTCTCTGTGCTGACGGCTCAGAGCCTGGAGCCTGCTTTGGATTCTGTCTCTCTCTCTCTCTGCCCCTCCCCCGCTCATGCTCTCTCTCTCTCTCTCTCTCTCTCGAAAATAAACATTAAAAAACTTTAAAAAAAGTATTTACTTAGTGAAGCACTTATTAACTTTCTCTCTGTCTCTTTTTTTTAATGTTTATTTATTTTTGAGAGAGAGAGACAGACAGAGCACGAGCCGGGGAGGGACAGAGAGAGAGGGAGACACAGAAGCCAAAGCAGGCTCCCCAGGCTCTGAGCTGTCAGCACAGAGCCTGACACGAGGCTCAAACCCACGTACCGGGAGATCATGACCTGAGCGGAAGTCAGATGTTCAACCAACTGAGCCACCCAGGCGCCCCTAGCTTTTTCTCTTTTTAAGAACAAGTCATGTGCATTCTAGAAAATGTGCAGAGGGGCACCTGGGTGGCTCAGAATCCGGCTCTTGGTTTCGGCTCAGGTCATGATCTCACGGCCCGTGGCCTTGAGTCCCGCATCGGGCTCTGTGCTGGCAGCACAGAGCCTGCTTGGGATTCTCTCTCTCCCCTGTCTCTTTGCCCCTCCCCTGCTCGCTCGCTGTGTCTCTCCCTCAAAATAAATAAACTTAAAAAACTAAAAAAAAAAAAAGAAAACATGTAGAAAAATTCCATTCCATTCTTTCATCAAATAGTCATTGTGCACCTACTAAGTGTCAGTGCTAAGCCAGATGCTGTCCTATAGGGGGCCGTCCCTGCCTCAGTGACTTATAGGTTATGGAATTGGGGGAAGAAAGTTTTTAAATATCCTTTTTTCTACTTGCCAGAGAAAGCGACCGTTAGCATTTTGCTCTATGTGCCTCAAGGATCATTTCCCCATAAAATTTATACTTATACATATAAATACGCGTTTAAATAGTATATAGCTTTAAAATATAGCATCATACCGTACACATTACTCTGTAACTTGCTTTTCTCACGTGATAATTTTTTTTCCACTCGAGAATTCATTGTGAACGCCATGTCACGTCCACACATTTTTACTGTTGTCACTCACAAAATGCCGAGAGGAACGGGGAGAAATTTTCCCAGGGTTCAGCTATTTCAGATTCTATTCCTGCTATTGCTGCTCTGGAAAAGAACGATGCGGGCGGGGAAGGCGTGGTTGTGGGTGGGGAGAGAGGGAAAGCACCCCCAAGCAATGGCCCCTCCTCTTCAGGGACACATCCCGGATCCGCTCCTTTAAGGTGGGAATTGGTATCCTCAGTGGGGGCATTTCCGACTCGACTCAACGGAGGACTTTGAGGCAGAGAATACAAATACCCCGAGGAGGCAGCTGCCTGGGTTACCAGCTGGGTCCCCAAGGGTCTAGCGTTTGAGTCCCAGACCTAAGAAGCAAAGCCAGGAGTGTCAGAGGTGGGCTTAGCTCCTCGGCCAAGCTGCCCATTTTGTGGGTGGGGCCACTGAGACCCAGGGAGACTCACAAGGTGCCTGAACCAGGCCTCCAGCCCCCAGCTTAGTACTCTCTCTCAGGGTGATTGGCTGGAGGCGTTTCTCTTCCCAAAATAGGAAGGTGCCATCTTTACATCAGCATTTTGGAAACTCACAGCATACATAAAAGCCCAAGACAGGCACATTCCAGGAAGAATAAATTGCTGGAAGGCATAAGCCATTGACGGAGACTGAATAGAGAGAGAACAATTTTGTTTCTTCTAAAGCCCTCTGGCTCAGGGGCCGTCTTCCCCCGGAGTTGGGAGGGCTCACAAGAGGAAGGGTGTCCCTTCAGGAAGGGCAGCTGCAGACTGTCCTTTCTGTACCCTCCCCACAGAGGCAGTGAAGTTGAGCCGCCACCCTGGGATCTGCAACTCACTCCAGATCTGTTATCTGACACTTCCTGGCTGTGTGACCCCAGGCAAGTGGCTTCACCTCTCTGAGCCTCAGTTTCACCCTCCATACAATGGGGTTGATAATGTCTCTCCAACAGGGTCGTGTGAGGGGTGTCGATAAAGTCTAATAAATGCCTCATGTATGGGAAGGGCTCAGTTAAAATTAGATATGATACAGTCAACTACTAGGAGGCTGTATATCTTTATGTCTTATAAGAACACAGCACTGGGAACAGGTGACCCGAGCTCTATGCTCCGTTCCTGTGTGACCTTGGACAAATTAGCCTACCTCTCTGGACTTTTATTTTCTGACCTGTAAAATGGGGATAATAAAATCTACGTGGAGTGACTGCCCACATGGAATAATTAAGATAATTACGACACCTAAGGAGTGTAGCTAAGCACTGGGCGTGTAGGCGGTACTCAGTGCTATAGCTGTTGTTATATTGACGGTGGTGTTGTAATTATAACTGCCACTTTTTAAAAAAAATGTTTTGTTCATTTATTTTTGAGAGAGAGAGAGAGAGTACAAGGGCATGTGAGTGGGGGAAGGGCAGAGGGGCAGAGAGACAGAGAGAGGGAGAGGGAGAGGGAATCCCAAGCAGACTCCTCACTGTCAGTGCAGAGCCTGACATGAACTGTGAGATCGTGACCGGAGCCGAAATCAAGAGTCGGACGTTCAGCCAACAGAGCCACCCACGTGCCCCTATTACTACCCTTTGAGAGCAAGAAAGACTCCCCGCCTTCTAGCTGTTTACTTAGCCCAGGTCTGGTCAGGGGGGCTCGTTAAGGGAACTACATTCATTGAGCACCTACTATGTGGCGGGTGCTGAGCTGGGGGATTGCACATGCTGTATTTCACGTAATCTTTGTAAAGCTGTTGAAGTCGGGAATCCTCCCCTACGCCGTTACCACAGAGGGAGAAAGTGAGGCTCCAAGAGGTGAAGAAACTTGCCCAAAGTCAGAGAGGTAGAAAGAGACAAGCTGGCATTTGAACCCAGACCTGCCTGGCTCCAAAATCTTAACTCTTCCTGGCTGCACAGTGCAGAGCTACAACATTTCTCTCATCACAGCAAGTTCTATTCGACAGCACCGCTCTGGAGGCAGGAGAAGAAAGATGCAGGGGAATGCAAACAGAAGGTTAAGTGTGAAAAGTTCTATGAAGTAAGAGTGGCAAACACCATCAACCACAAGGACGAGAGCAGCTACCGCAGTCACTTGTTGGTAAAGAACTTTATGATTTGCAAAATCCAGCTGTACCCCTTTGTGGTTTGAACACCTTGCTGAGTGGGAATTTGAATCCTATTTTGCAGATCTGGAGACTGAGGCTCAGAGAGAGGTGAAGAGACTCACCCAGGGGAAGTCTTTGCTGCTGCTCTTCTCAGGGTGCGGAAAGGAGGCATCAGAAGCCAAGACTCCTTGTCCCTCCATCAGGAAATGCCCACCACCCGGACACGCCCCCCACTCTTCCGCATCCTGCCTCAACTCTCTTTAAATTCCTTAGCTCCGGTGAATTTGAAGCAGCCAGCCTCCTTGCTTCTGGCTCCTCTCTGTTCAGTCGGCCTCTCACACCAGCCACAGGAAAGCTTTCCCAAGAGGCAAAAGTGACCCAGTCCTTTCCCTGCCTGGAACCTCCCGTGGCTCCCTTTTCCTTTTAGGGAAAAATCCAAACTGCATACCAGGGCCTGGTGAGTCCTCAAAATCCGGATCCTCCTGCACACCCAGCCTTACCAGCTGCTACCCCAGTCCTACCTGTGACCCCACATTGGGGTTTGTGCTATCGCCCCCTATTTTATACTTCTGGGTCTCAGCAGATGCTTTCCTGACACCTTTTTGGCTCTTCACTGATGTAGTTGTAGTATTTTTTTTCTGCCACTCCCCTCAAATGTGGAGACCGTGCCTAGTTATGTATGTGTATGTGATGGGGAGTGAGAGGTGGGGAGGGGAGGGATCTAACGTGACATTTGTCAAAGCATTTTTAAGCGATTATTTTAGGGAAGAGGGACCTTGGGGGTTTTACTTTCAATTTTCCTATTTATTTATTTATTTATTTATTTATTTAAAAAATATTTATTTTCAGAGAGATAGAGACAGTGGGAGTGGTGGAGGGCAAAGAGAGAGAGAGAGAGAGAGAGAGAGAGAGAGAATCCCAAGAAAGCTCTGTGCTGTCAGTGCAGAGCCCGACGTGGGGCTCAGTCTCATGAACCGTGAGATCGTGACCTGAGCTGAAACCAAGGGTCAGATGCATAACCGGCTGAGCCACTCAGGCGCCCACAATTTTATATTTTAAAATCACCATCATCATCATTGTTTTAGTCCGTTAACAGACATGACTTTTACAAAAGGCATGCAACGGTAAGAAAGTAACTTTCAGCTGTGAATGCCTTTCTGGACCCTCTTTTCCCAGAATTACGCACTCCTTCCTCCCGAGACGGAAGGGTGTGGCCAGCCACTTGAATGTTGTTAGAGTGGCGTCTTAGGAGTGGGTGGGCAGCTCAATCCTTCTCCGTCTCGTCTCCGGTGACCCGCACAGAGCCCGGCCAGGACAGGATGGGCCTTGTAAATGTCTGTTTAATGAACAGAGGAAGGAAACTCATTATGACACCATGTATCGTCCCGGTTAAATAACAGAAAGGATTATTAGAGCAATGATGCTGCACTGTACCCTCAATTAGCCACGGCCACGAGGAGTGTCGGGACAGCTAATGCCACCAAAGAAGGGATCATCAAAAGGCAATTGGACCTTCTCGGGAGTGCCTTTCACTCTGTTGGTTTGTTTGGATTTAGTCCTTTGAGATTTCCCACTTACCCCCCACCCCACTCTCCCAGTCCCCAATTTTTTGTTTTTTTGTTTTTTGTTTTTAGAGCAGGGGCACTGATTTTTTTTTTTTTTAAATTTTTTTTTTTCAACGTTTATTTATTTTTGGGACAGAGAGAGACAGAGCATGAACGGGGGAGGGGCAGAGAGAGAGGGAGACACAGAATCGGAAACAGGCTCCAGGCTCCGAGCCATCAGCCCAGAGCCTGACGCGCGGCTCGAACTCACGGACCGCGAGATCGTGACCTGGCTGAAGTCGGACGCTTAACCGACTGCGCCACCCAGGCGCCCCGAGCAGGGGCACTGATTTACATCTTGATCACATTTGGCTGAAGTTCATAATTAAACCAGTTGGTTTCTTAGCAGAAGTGATGGCCCTGCAGCGAGCTGGTGTTCTCAGCGGTCCCAGGAAATTGTTAGAGATGCAAAATCTTGGGCTCCACTCCCGGACCTCTGAATTTGAAACTGTGGGGCGGGGCTCAGAAATCGTTGTTCTGACGCAAGCCCGAGTTTGAGAATCACTGGCCTGGGGGTCAAGGCTGTGGATTCTGGTGCTTCAGCCCAAATGCTGGTGATGCCACTTACTGGCTGTGTGTCCTCTGGCAAGTCCCCTTACCTCTCTGTGCCTCCAGGACCTTATCTGTAATAGAAGATAGCAACAGTACCCGTCTCATGGGTTGTGAGGATGGGCTGAGATGTGGTGCCTATATTTACTCCAAGCAGATGCTACCTGTTACCGTATTTCATGGAGTAGAAGCCGCCTTAGATCATCGGACTCCTCCAGATTTCAGACAGTAAATGTGGAGAGAAAATTTGTTTTAAAAGAGTGTTGGTCGGACTTCAACATGCACACAAAACACCTGGGCTTTGGAATGCAGATACTCTAGGGCTAGGGCCAGAGATGCTGGTGCATTGACCACACTTGGAGTATGGTTTGAATCCAGTATCTGGGGCTTACACTGGGCTCACATAGTGAGCTGGCTGGCGATGGTCATGGGCTGGTGCTGGTGAGAGTGATGCAGCAGGGTACGGGGCATGATGGCCAATGGTCTCTGGCCAAAATTACGGCAATCTTTGGAGTGGGAAGTGGAGATTTGGGTCCGTGCCCACATACTGGTCTAGAATGGGACGTTCCTTCCCGTCTCTGCCCTCAGTATCTCATTTATCATGTAGACCACTCAAATGCCCATTCCCAGGGACAGCAAACTGAATGAAATATTTATTTTCTTAATGAGTCATCTGATGACACATCTTTCCTTGGAACCATGGATTTGCCAGAATTTTTAAAACGTGACCTGCCATGGGAATTTAATGGGCATTTAAAGGAGTCAAGACAAAGCATGGCTAATGGAACTTGGCAGGTTATTACAATAGTAATATTATCAGTGTTAATGATAATAATTATTATTATCAGCGTTATTGGTGCAGGCGATAAGCCTTGTGCTGAGGCTGTCCCTCTAACACCAGCCCTGGGGATGGTCAGCTCCGCAGAGTCACAGGAGAATTCTGACCGCTCTAGGGGATGACTGGCAGGTTACTCTCCTGGGTGGCCTCTGCATACTGAGGGCCATGTGGAAGGAGCCCCAAAGCCTCAAAGCCTCATCACTACCATTATCCTCTTTGTGGCCACTCTCAGATTTCAGGGCGCTGCTCACTTCCAAGGGGATGTAACAGTGCTGGAGAGAGAGAAAGGGTCATGCACGCCCATTTCCAGAGTGAACAAAGAACACTTATGGGGGAAAGGAAAAATGCCTCTGGCCCCCACCCCCACCCCACGACACATGTGCACAGCAACACACACGCACACGCACGCACACGCACGCGCGCACACACACTGCCTGCCCCAGCCTGCATATCACCATCAATCAGCTCCCTTCTGCTTGCTGTTTGCAGGCAGAGTTCCCTACAGATGTGCTCAGGGGCTGGGAGCTGGAGAAGAAGGTGGAGCTGGGGGCTGGGGAGGGAGGGGAGGCAGAGACATTCTCAAAGAGTTAAAACCTTGCCTTGCCAGACTGTGAATTCTCCTCAACTCTCCCCCACCCCTCCTCCCCCCTCAATCCAGCCAAACAACAGCTTGACATTTTCCATCCTTCACGAGAAAGACAAAGACGGGAAGATATTCCCATGATCCCTTTCTGCATGCCTAACCGTGAGCTCAGGTGCTGGAGCGTTTGCCCTGCGCCGGCCCCATCAACGTGAAGGGCGAAGGCATCCCTCCGCATCTTTTTCTTGCCACTGCTTGATTAATTGGCTGACTACTACGCCGGCGGAATACCTAATGCTTCTCCTTCCCTATTCTTCCTTCGCAGGTTTTTTTTTTTTTTCCTCCTTTGCTCCATTTACATATACTTTATATTCCATAATCTTAACCCAAAAAGAAAAAAAAAAAAAGGGAGCGGGCCCATCTCAGTAATTTGATGTAATGACGGCATGTCGCCAGAAAGAGGAATTAGAAAAATCTGTAGGTATTTAATTTATTCTTGTTTTTTTCAAGTAGATCTCTCTGAGAGGAGCATTAATATTCATAAGCAAGGGGAAAAAAAGTATACTCAATAGGAAAATTCCAGATTTTTTTAGGGGGGAGGGAGGCGGCTAAATTCAATGCATTTTTAAGCACCATTATTTAACTAATAGTGCTCGGGTCCCTCTGGTCCTGGTTCCTCCCCTTCGATGAAAGTAAGTGGGTTTTAGTTGCCTCCAAGGGCTGTGTGTGTTGGGCTCACACCCACGCTGCTGAAACAGGGGGGAAAAATGGGTTCTGTGTTTTCCTCCCCTCCTGGGAAGACTTGAATAAAGACAGAAAACATAAATAAAGGTCCTTTCAGAGTCCCCAAGCTGGAGTTTTGACTCCCTCCAGTCTCCCCTGTTGGCTGGAATAGCATTTTGATGGCTCTGCGGGCAGAAGGACTTCCCCAAGGTTTGCAACGAGGCTGTCCTGTTGCCGTGAACTTGGGTGCAGGTTTTCGTGCTGTTCAGGAACTACTTGGTTATCAGGGTAAGCGTTGAGTTAAACCGTAATCGTAATAGCTGCAGAGGAAGCAGGGGAAGAAGACCCAAAGTGTCAGAAAGATGCCTGGATTGTGGAAACTGGGTGGGAACTGGCTTCTCTCTCTGAGGCTGGTCTTTCCAAGGGCCTCGGGAGAGCTGGCTCCCCCAGGGACGGTGATGTCTGTGGGATCCCAGCCCACGAGGAAGGCGGGCTCTCCGCCACGGGGGCCATGGTTGGGACATAGATGCCTGTGCCCATCTTAATCGATGGGATTGGAAACGTGGCTGAGTTCGCAGGCCCTGAGTCTGAGCCACTTGCTCATTGCGGTCGTAATAAAAATTATTCTAATAAGCCATGTCATGTATCATTATCTTTTCTTTATTTTTTTTAATGGTGGCAAACCTCACGCACAATAAGCTGCATGAATAGTAAGTGTGTGAAGTGTAATGTTGATGAGTATTTTACTGAGGACATAGAACATTCCTGACACCCCCAGCAAGCTCTCCTGCCAATCCACACACTCTTCCCTGAGGATAGCCACGCTTCTGACTTTCGGGACTATCGGATTAGTTTTGCTGGTTCCCGAACTTCTCACAAATGGAAGCATACAGTAAACATGTTTTTGTGTGAGTGCCTAGGCTTTTATCCCCCCTGAAAACATAAGCATTTTGGAGATTGGTCCGTATCATTATGAGCAGCGGCAGGTAGTTGATTCTTTTATTGCTGTGCGATATTCCAGTATATAAATTAACCAAATCTGATTATCCATTCCTCCTGCCACGGTCACTCAGTTGGTTGGTTTCCAGTTTTAGCTATTATGAATAGAGCTGGGGTGTGCCTTTTTCTACATGCCTTTGGGGGGATATAAACCCTCATTTCTCCTCAGAACAGACCCAGGCACATGAACTATCCGGTCACAGGGTAAATGAGACTTTGGGTTTGCTAGAAGCTGCCAGACCATTTTCGTGGTGTTTGCATCATGGTACCCGCCTACCACAGTGGCCCAGGAGCCTGTGGCTATGTTTTCACCAACCCTTGATATTGTTGTGATTCCTTTATTTATTTAAAAATTTTTAAAAAATGTTCAGAGAGAGAGAGAGAGAGAGAGAGAGAGGCAGAGTGTAAGCAGGTGAGAGAGACAGACAGACAGACAGAATCTGAAGCAGGCTCCAGGCTCTGAGCTGTCAGCGCAGAGCCCGATGTGGGGCTCGAACTCACGAGCTGTGAGATCCTGACCTGAGCCGAAGTCGGAGGCTCAACCGACTGAGCCACCCAGGCGCCCCATGTTGATTTTCCTTTTAATCCGACCTGTTTTCATGGGTGTGGGACAAGTGGGCACCCTGGCTGACAGTAAGCAGGGAAAAAACAGAAGATACTAGGTCAGCGATGCAGAGAAAGAGAACCTGGGAGATCAAGAGGGAGAGAAAGAGGGAAACAGAGGCAGGAAGAAGCCGCAAAATAGGGGTGGAAAGCCAGCCAGAGAGAGACCTGGAGGGAGAGGCGAAGTGGGGGGGGGGGAGGGAAAAGGTGCAGGTGCAGAGAGGGGAGAAGAGAGAGTGGAAGAAGACAGGGAAGAAAAATGGAAGGAAGAACGGAGGTGAGGGGGGAGGAGGCAGGAGCTGGGCAGGAAGGGGGAATGCTTCCAGAGGACAGAAGGGCTGGCAAGAGGAGGAGGGAGTGGAAAGCGACCCTGGGAGGCGGCCCGGGGAGGAGGGCAAGCGTGGAAATGGGTCTCTTGGTATTTTATGAAACATGTCCTTTTTTAAAAAAGTGCTTCTTGATATTTTTATGTTTATATGTTTTAACTTGGGCCCGGCTTCATGGAAAATGCATGAGGAGTAAGTGGTTTCTGGGAATGTTTTATACATGACCGGGGAGTTGGGAGGATGCAGGGGGTGGGTGGGAGAGATGGAGGGCGTGGACTGCTCCCCCCTTGGGCGTCCTGGCAGGGCTCTGGGGAGGGGCAGGGGGCAGGCGGTCAGAGTTGACTCTACTCAGCTGGCTCTAGTCTCGAGGTTACGTGGAAGGCAACCCAGGGTGGGGAACAAGCTGGTGTGGCTGGGATCCATCAGCCCTGGGACTCTGGACAGTCCATGTCCCCACGCCCCCATGCCGGCTTCTTCACTGGTGGTGCCCGTGGGATCTAACCCCGGGCCGGGGGAGCCATCAGGGCGGCCTTTCTGGACAACAGGGATTTTCCAGGACAGTGCTTGTCAAACATGGCCCTGCCCCTGGGGATCTTGGTAGCATGCAGATTGGGATTTAGCAGGTCTGGGGTGAGATCTGAGATGCTGTGTTTCCAGCCTGCTGTCCAGGGAATGCCCTTGGTCCCTGGGGCCACAGAGCTCTAGGAACGCTTGGGTTACCTGGGGTTTGGAGTAGAAGGTAGATTGCAAAAGAGCTAACTGGACTCAAGAGAAGGGCAACCTTGAGCATCAGTGATTTTTCCTGATGCATCTACCAGACCAAAAGGAGCTAGGTGTTTAAGAGGTGGGCCCTGTCTGCTGTCCTGCTTCTCGCCACCCCCCATGCCCCTCCCTCAGGAACTCTCTTCTTCCAACGTGCCCCACACATTTACACCCCCTTGCATTTGCAATTGCTGTGTCTAAGCTTGCACTTGCCTTTCTCCAACTTCTGCAGCTAGAAATGCCTTCTCATCCACACAAGGGTTCTTCAACTCTCACGGGAAGAGGGACTTCAAATCCCTTTGGACAATCGGATGACAAATTGCCCCCCATCTCCCAAGGAGAAAGCACACATTTCCACCATTTTGCACACAATCTCACTGGTTCCTGGGCCTCAGTGAGTCCGGTCCCTGGATGCTGGTGTAGGTGTCTGAGCTTCAAGAACATGGACCCAAAGTCAGTGCCTTCACAGAAGCATCTGTCCAGGTTTTCCCGGAACAACATCAGTGCCTCTCCTGAGACTGGCCTCCCCAGGACTCGGGTCTTTGTTGCATCATGTCTACTGTTTGCGTCACCTGTATGTGTCTTTCTCTTCCGCTGGCATCTGGATCCAGGAAGGACGAGTGGTGCTTGCTTCTGTGTCCTGCAGCCCAGTGCAGGAGCTGGCCCCAAGGGGTTGGGGGAGCTCAGGAAATCTAGAATGCACTAGTGTGCTTGGGTCTATTGGGAAACCCAACTGCTAGAGTTTTTCTTCTAGAAGCTGGAGTCTGGCTCTTTGCAAGGATGAAGGCAGCCTCCAGTGGAGGTGTGGATTTGAGTAGGCAAGGCAAACCCTCCCAACAGACAACCCCCTCCTTCCCGTGGAGCATAAAGTTTCGTGAGATCTTGAGAATCCTTCTTGCTCAAAGTGGTGGGGGTAGCCGGACATGGTAGAAAGGACTGAACTCAGGGGGGTGAAGCATGGGTCCCTGTTATGGGCTGAATTATGTACCCTCACAAAATCCCTATACCGAAGCCCCAAGCCCCAAAGTGACTGTATATTTGGAGAAGGGGCCTTTACAAAGGTCGTTAAGGTTCAGTGGGGTCATGAGGGTGAAGTCCTCATGGACTCTTATATGGTGTCTTATAAGAAGAACAGGAGTCACCTGAGGGTTGGCTCTCTCTCCACACACACAGAGGAAAGGCCCCCTGAGGACACAGTGAGCAAGCCAGGAAGAGAGCTCTCACCAGAAGTCAGCCCCACCAACACCTTGATCTTGGACTTCCAGCCTCAAGAACTGCAGGGAAATAAATTTCCGTCATGTAAGTCACCCAGACTGTGGCATTTGGTTATGGAGGCCCCAGGAGACCAAGATCGTACCCATTCCTGCTCTGTCACTGGCCCCCTTGGTGGCCTTCGGGAAGGGTCATTCCCCTCTCTGGCCCTCAGCTTCCTCATCTGTAAACTGGGACTGCGGGGAAGAAGGGCAGGGAGAGGAATCTTCAAGGTCCTTCCCAGTTCTGAGAGTTTATGAGCTCGGAAGATGCTTTTCAGGAAGGCTCTGATTTATATCACAGATGTGCGGGAGAAAAACAGTTGTGTGGGAATCAATTTTCTCTTGTAAATAGGATCCTTTTTAAGGCACTCCAGGGAGAAAAGAAGGAGCAAACCTTTCTAGAAGGCCTACTATGAAGTTGAAGTCACTCTGCGAGACAGTGTTCCATTTAGCGCTTTACGTTACCATTTATTTACCTTGTAAATGTATCACACGCCTAATTCTTTTTAAGAAAATGATGTTTTGTTTCACAAAGAAAGGAACTGCACGCTCCAGAGGAAAACAGGGAAATACAAAAAAAATAAGAAGTAAAAGGAAAAATAGACTATTCATCCAACAGGTATTTATTGAACACCCACTATGTGCCAATCACTATACAAAAGGAAGTGGGTTTCTACTCAGCTTTTAAATATATATATGAATGTGTGTGTATATATATATACACACACACATACATATATATACATACAATTGTAAGTGTAGATGCGATAACATTTAAATTCTGCAGTTTTATTTAAATGTCTGTTATATTCATTTTGATGTGATGTAGCTGGTTCTTAATAAGCCTACCACTTCCAAGATTGCTTTCTTTTTCCTGATTTTAAAGTAACACGTATGTTTATGGAAGGAAATGTGGACATTACAGGCACATAAAAAGAAAGACAGATTACTTGTCATTCACCACCCAGACTTTTTTTCTATGTACACATCCAGACCCTCAGCACATGTGCTTAGAACCTGCTCCTCCCCTCCTCCCTGAGACCACCCCCCCACCTCGTATCCATTCCCCCCACCAGACTTACATACACTAGAACGTGGAATCCTACCCGAGGTCAGTAACTGTTGTCCATTTAACTCATGGCTTTATAATTAGCACCCAGAACAGCACCTGGCATACAGTAGGCGCTCCATAAGTAGCGAATGTGTATAATGTAAACGTCACGTAAAGACTGGAAGGATATGAGTGGATAATATGATAATAGTGTAGTAGAACGGGCGAATAATGTAAAGAATGTAAATGTCACGTAAAGAATGAGTGACAGTGAGGTCATGTGAAGGATGCAGCTGTATAATCTGCTTTTCAAAAAATTATCAAAATGCCGTAAGTACTTTCTGGTATTATAAAATCTGCCACAATATATTGGATGATGATTTCACAGTATTCCATCGTATAGATATATCATAAATAATTTCCCCAGGCTCATCTTGTGACTATCTCAAATAACATCTTCAGGGGGTGCCCTGGTGGCTCAGTCAGTTGAGTGTCTGACTTCTGCTCTGGTGATGATCTTGTGGTTCGTGGGTTCAAGCCCCACGTTGGGCTCTGTGCTGACAGCTTAGAGCCTGGAACCTGCTTCGGATTCTATGTCTCCCTCTCTCTCTGCCCCTCTCCCGTTCACACTCTGACTCTCTCTCTCTCTCTCTCTGCCTCTCCCTCTCTCTCTCTTTCTCTCTCTCTCTCAAAAATAAGCAAAACATTAAAAAAATTTAAAATAACATCTTCAGGAAGATCCCGGTAGCTGTTCTTTGCACGACTTCATGATAATTTTCTTGGTGTAAATTTCCAGAAGTGAGGTTGAGGGGTCAAAACGCAGGCTCATCTACTATGCAGTCATAAAAAGGAATGAGGTATTGGCACATGCAGCGACATGGAGAAGTCCAGAAGACTTGAAGCTAAGTGAAAGAAGCCAGACACAAAAGGTCACGCACTGCATGATTCCCACGTATACGAAAATCCAGAATAGGTAAATTCATAGAGACAGAAAGGAGGTTGGTGGATGTCAAGGCTTAGGGGGAAAGGGGGTTGGGGAGTGAATGTTCAATGGGCATGGGGTTTTCTTCTGGGGGTGATGCAAATGCTTTGGAGCTAGATGTGCAGCACTGTGCATGTGCTAAATGCCACCCCGTTGCCCACTTTAAAAGGCCTAATTTTACATTATGCGAATTCTGCTTCAATTAAAAACAATAACATGGGTACAATCTCAAGGCCAACAGAGAGCACCAATTTGTGAACCCACCAACCATGCATTGGAGGGACTGTTTCCTTGCAAATTCAGCAGTGATTTTCTATAAACCTGGCCAGGTTTACAGGCGGAGTATATTGATCATCAATGATATCAATTTTTTTTTCTCCCGGAACCAGTGAATATTTGCATCTCATTTGCATATTCATGTTTGCCAATCATAGGGGAGTGTTGGTCTTACTGATTTGCAAGAATGCATGCTCCACTGATGATATCAACTCTTGTCATGCATGTCTTGGAATCCATGTTTCTTTGTGGTTTTGCCTTTTTAACGTTAATTCTAACTTTTTAATTGCTACTAATCTACTAACTAGTGCCTGAGACACCATCCTGTGGTTAATCATCTCCCTGTTGATTGCCTACCAGACATTCCGCTCTGACTCCTATCTTTCCCGTCCTGATAGAGTCCAAGTTCACCATCCTTGTCTGGAGCCAGTCCGTCTTAAAGCTCACGGACCGGTGCTGAGTGATCATGCCAATCTTGGTCATCTCATTTCTCTTTTCGGTGTTGGGTAAGACCTGGGCACCCGAGACAACTCAGTCACAAGCGAAGGGAAATGAAGGAAAGTTTGATGGTGGGGAGGGCCTCTGGGAAAGATTGCTTGAGTCTTACAAGGACAATGCTCTTGTTCTAACTCTGGAGGTGGCTGGATCTGGGAGTGATGCCAGGAGCCCTGAAGCCATCTTGTGTCCATGAGGAAAGCCATCCCAGGGACCAAGGCAGCATGCAGGGAAGGATACATCAGAGCAGATGCAGACCCCCAGAGGCTTCTCATCAGTGCACCCACCCCCTGGGCTTGCCGTGAGGTGAGATTATGGACATCCCGAGCCTTTCAGGTATCCAAGTCAGGTGCCTATTCCCTGTGGCTGACAGTATCCTAAACCACCGAACTCCATTTAGGGACAGCTGTTTCCTTCTTTGTTTTTCAAATGTATAAACCAACTGCTTCCACAAACATTTTGTAAATAAAACTTTTTCTATAATTTGACACAGAGCTTCCAGTAGATTCCAAGAAGTGGAATGACAGGACAAGAAGGTATTCGATTTTAAAGTTGCTGGATTCATATTTTCATTTGCCTTCCTGTTGGCAACTCCACAGGCTTAATCAGTCTCTCAACCAGAAAACGGGTGAGGGTGGGGGGGGGGATGGCGGTTTGAGTCAAGGTCTTCCGCTATCGCATCCAAAGCTGGATATTAAAAGGAAGCTGGCCTTTAGTCTTGATTAAGTTCCTTCAAATCTGAAATCATGGGTAATGAATTCAGTTTGCCTGAATAAAGCATCCCCTGGAGAGCCAAACCTGGCTGTCATGCTTCTCTGTGCTGTACCCTTCATTATGTACAATTCTAGAATGTCCGGATTGGAAAGGACTTTAATGGTCTGAATAGAGTGGGGTGGGTCAGAAGCCCCATTGGTAACCGGAAGAAATGTATGGCCAGCCTCCTAGGAAATTCTATCCCCACTCATAGTAGTGTCCTGGGGCTGCTATGACAAAGGACCACAAACTGGGTGCCTTCGAACAACAGAAATGTATTGTCTCACAGTTCCAGAGGCCGGAAGTCTGAAATCAAGGCGTCAGCAGGGATGGCTCCTTCTGAGGGCCATGAGGGAAAATTGGTTCCTGTGCCTTCTCCTGGCTTCTGGTGGCTCAATGTTCCTCGGCTCATAGAGGGTCTCCCTGGGTCTTGACATCATCTCCCCATTATGTGTGTCCATCTCTGTGTCCAAATTTCCCCTTTGGTAAGGATCCAGTCATGTTGGATGACCTCATCCAACTTGGTCTTCTGCAAAATCCTATTTCCAAATATGATCCCATTCACAGGTCCTGGGGGTTAGGACTTCAACACCTTTGGGGGAACACGATCCGTAACGCCATCCAAACACACAAGACTGTGCATAGAATCAGATCAGGGGCCGTGAACCCAGTAAGTTTTATCTAGGGACCCCAAAAGGAGACTCGACTCTCTTCTGGCCTCTTGTCTTTGGAGTGGGAGGCAAGAAAGAAATAATGGGAACACCAAGGCCCAGAGAGGGAGAGATGTGTGTCTAGATCCTCACAACACACAGGGGGGATGTGCCAGGGCTGGAACCCATGTCTTCTGGGTTTTCACATAACATCTCATGGGGACCCTCGCCCCATCAGGGTCCAGTCCTCTGGCGGCTGCAGAATCTGAGCCTCTGAAGTAGCCAAGCTGAAACAGGACAGGTGGCCAGACTCCAAGGGAGGCAGAGAGGAGCTGGTGGGGACTGGGGCAACCTCCTCCCTAGCAGACGGAGGAGGTGACCATGTCGGGAGTCAGAGGGCAGGAATGTGGCACATCCCCGGGTGGCCAGAGCCTGTGAAAATCAACAGATAATAGAAAATGTGGGAGAGGAAGCTTGCAGACTCTTTGGGATGATGGCAGGTGGGTTCTGGCTTCAGTTCACCGTTGGCCAAGGTCCCTGGACATTTAAGGGGGCAGCCAGGAGGGGGCCGAGGAACCCTTGTCTCTGCTGCCTGTGCCAGCTGCCCATCCATAGGAAGCCAGCATGTCAGCCCTCCTGCCCACTGATGCCAGCCCAGAGGTGCCAAGGCACCAGGCGCAGCAAAGCCAGCTGGCAGCTTAATGGAGAGCCAACGGCCCGGCCGGCTGGCCCATCTGCTCCTGGCTGCCAGCTGCATGCCCGTGGGAGGCGGGCCGGCAGCCCATCCAAGTGGCCAAGGTGCCAGCCACTGGGTGCTCCAGGCCAGCTGGCAAGCTGGCAGGACTGGCCAGCATCCCCATCTGCCAGCCGGTGCCAGATGAACACGCAGGGGAACTGGGCCTGGGGATCTCGGGTGCCAGCCTGCCGGGAGTTCCAAGGCTTCGGAGCCCTGGCTCTCCCCTTGCCTCTGTCCCACACTCCCCCAGGAGCTCTGAGATGTTGCTCATGAGCTCCCCAAGCGACGGCCCCGGGAAGTGCATGAATGGTTGAGAACATGGTACTCCAGAAGATCACAGGATGTTAGAGGTGCAGCGCTCAGGTGCTTAGGGACATGGACTCTGGGGCACCCAGCCTGGGTCCGAGTCCCAGCTCTAATTAGCTGCACGACCTTGGGCGGGCCAGTTAACTGCCTGTACATAGCCTCCGTTTGCTCACCTGTAAAACGGGAAAGCATCTGCCTCATTGGTAAAGTCAGGATCAAACGAGGTGCACATACGACCCTTAGAACGTGGCGAGCTCTCGATGTAAGATTATTACGATCAGTTATATTATTAGAACCAGAGGGTTAGAGTGTTTTAGGTTAAAGGTGCTTTTGGCTCTCAAGTTGGGGAACCAAGACCCAGATTGGGGGAAGAGTTGGGCTTTTTTTCCAGGTCACAAACAATCTGATAAAGAGAAAGAAAAACAGAGAGGGTGGGGGAGGGGGACTTGGGAGGAGGTCAAAGGGTACAAACCTGCGGTTCCAGGAGGAACAAATCCTAGGGATGGAACTCAGGACCTGACACCTGCAGAAACACGGCTGAGGGACACATAGGAACATTGTCACAGGATCAAAGCCTAAGAGTTCTCATCCCAAGAAGAAATTTTTTTCTCTCTTTTTAATTTCTTTTTTTTTGATTGTATCTCTATGAGATGGTGGATGATGACTGAGCTTCCTACGGCCATCATTTCACAACATAGGTGGTTCCAACCGTTACGCCTGCATGGTTTGAACTCACACAGCGATATACGCCAGTTACATCTCAGGAAAACTGGAAAAAAAACATCGAAATTTTGATTTGAAAAGCAACATTTTCAGAGGACAGCTAGGGATGCAAATGAATGTGATACATGCAGGAAATGGGAACCAAAAACGAGCAGAGGATCCGAATAGACCTTTTTTCCAAAGAAGGCATACCAAGGCCCGAAAGGTCAACGAAAAGGCACTCGTTGCCACTAATCATGAGGGAAATGCAAATCAAAGCCACAGTGAGATGTCACCTCACACCTGTCAGAATGGCTGGATTCAAAAAGATGAGAAAACACAAGGGTTGGGGAGGATGTGGAGAAAAGGGGCCCCTCGGGTGCCGTTCTTGGGAATGGAAAATTGTGCAACCACTGTGGAAAACAGTATGGAGGTTCCTCAAAAAGTTGAAAATAGAACTACCCTGTGCTCTGCAACCGCACTTATCCAAAGAAAACAGAATCACTGTCCCAAAAAGATACCTGCACCCCCATGCTGATTGCAGCATTATTTACGATAGGCAAGACACGGAAACAACCTGAGTGTCCACTAGCCGATGAATTGATACAGAAAATGTGTTTGCGCACAATGGAATATTGTTGTCACCAAAAAGAAGGAAGTCCTGCCATCTGTGGAAACATGCTTGGACCTTGAGGGCGTTATGCTGAGTGGAATAAGTCAGAGCGAAAAGACGAATACTGTCTCATCTCACTTAATGCGGAATCTTTTTAAAAAAAGGAGCTGAACTCATAGAGAACAGAGGTGGGGGCTAGAGGGTGAGTCAAATAGGTGAGAATGTCAAAAGGTACAAACTTGCAGTTACAAAATAAAGAAGTTCAGGGGGTGTCACGTACAGCGTGGTGACTGTAGCCTCCGTTTGCTCACCTGTAAAATGGGAAAGCATCTGCCTCATTGGATTAAATGAGGTGCACATACGACCCTTAGAACAAGGCGAGTTCTCCCAGAAAATAAGTGATGCTCGTAAAGAAAAATTTGAGATGTAGTTCAAAAACAGTGAAGAAGACTGTATTTTGTATCTAAAAATTGCTAAGAGACTAGACCTCAAAAGTTCTTATCATGGGGTCCCTGAGTGGCTCAGTGGGTTAAGCGTCATCTCAGGTCATAATCTCATTGTTTGTGAGTTTGAGCTCTGTGTCGGGCTCTGTGCTGACAGCTCAGAGCCTGGAGCCTGCTTCGGATTTTGTGTCTCCCTCTCTCTCTGCCTCTCCCCTGCTTGCACTCTGTGTGTGTGTCTTTCTCTCTCAAAAATAAATAAACATTAAAAAAAATTTAAAAACTTTCTCACCACAAGAAAAAAAATTATCACTGTGTCTGGTGATGACATTCATTTTGCAATATATCGGTTATTATTGGACCCTCAACCTGTATGTTGTATTAGGTCAATTATATCTCAATAAAATCATGTAAAAAAAAGAAAGATCCCAGCTGCCCAGAAAGTCATCTGCGATGTGGGGTCAAGGTCCCAGGTTTACCTGCCACCCTCCCTGGTTCCTTGGCCCTGAAAGGCTCAGTTAAAATAGAGGAGGTGATAATGAGGTAAGGAGGGATCTCTCTGCCACCCACCCGGATGCCCCAAATGCTCGGTGGCCACACCTCAGGACCCTCCAAATGCCCTGCTTTATGTGTGACTGTGTGTGTTTGCAAACACACACCTGTGTGTATATGTGTGTTTCTGAGTGTTGGCATATAGTCTTGTGTGTCCACTGGGTGTATCTTAAGGGAAGGTCCCATATCGTTTCAGCAACATCTCAGCTATTCACGGCTCACCTCTCTGGAAGGTTCAGATACCCAGAAAGCTTCTGGCATCCCTGAGCCCGTGTGCTGAGAACAATGCCTGGCTGGACTCTGTAAACCCATGAGGGATGGATGTATGCATGAATGAATGAATGAAGCAGATTGGAGCTTTTGTTTAGCCTGATCCAGCTCTTCTTTAAAAATTTTTTTTTTTTTGCTAATGTTTATTTATTTTTGAGAGAGAGAGAGACAGAGTGCGAGAGGGGGAGGGGCAGAGAGAGAGACACACACACGCAGAATCTGAAACAGGCTCCAGGCTCTGAGCTGGCAGCACAGAGCCCGACACGGGGCTCGAACTCACAAACTGTGAGATCATGACCTGAGCCGAAGTCGGACGCTCAACCGACTGAGCCACCCAGGCGCCCCCTCGTCCAGCTCTTCTAATTGGACACCAGGACCCTTGCAGTCCATCTAGCAGCCAATAGGAGCAAAGGTCTTAAAGTTCTACATCCTTCATTTTAACCAGCAACTCTTGACTTTCACTCGGAGCCTTGTTACCCTGATTTTGCGTGCAGTGCTAACAAAAGCAGTTAGTTGACCTTGTCTGTAGGCTGGACACAGCAAGATAAGGGAATAAGGGAGCAGACACCTGTAGGTAGAAGAAACAGATAAAGGTGGCTGTGATGCTTAAGTGTGCTAGCAAGGGAAAGAACTGTTGGGGGAAGACTCAAAAACGTCCCGGTGTGAGCAGTCCAGGGCCACCTTGTGAAGGGGCGGGGGCCCCAGCCTGTGGAGAGCCTTTCATATCTCCCTGGAAAATAAGTGATGCTCGTAAAGAAAGATTTGAGATGTAGTTCAAGGGCCCCGGTCCAAACTCTCAAGGAACAGAGTACATTTTGCAGAGATTCTTATCCAAAATGTAATTTTCAAAAACGGTAATTAAAGAGAGGTGATCTTCCATCAGCCAGAAAGCTTGGCTCTCTCAGCTGACTCGGTCAGGGAGGGTTACACGCTGCTGGGATCCACTGCTCTTTGTGCGGACAGAGCTGACAATTAGAGAATTTAAGCAAAGCAAAGGGAGAAGGGAAGGTGTGGGGGCGATCAATCAAGATGGCTTTTCATTCTGGACATGAATGTTAACACTCTCTTCCTGAGCGTGTACAGGGACGGGCAGTGCTCAGAACTGTTTCACATTCATTATTCATCGCCTCCTGTATTGGGCATCTTGTCTACCAAAGAGGAAACACACACACATATACATACCCCCCAACACACACACATGGGTGTGCACCCATACGTAAGGACACACACTCTTACACAACCAGATGTACACACAGACACGTACACACACATATTCAGATGTGCACACACACAGACGTACATCTATATGCAGATACGTATGCATTCACACACATTTACATCCAGGGACACACCTGCACACACACTGCCAGTCTTTTGACTCCACAAACGGTTGAACCTGGAAGGTGCTTTTCACTGTGTTGGACTGATCAGACCCCAAACAATTCTGGGATCATGATGATGCCCGTGGCATGGATGATACAGTGTAACGGCTACCATTTTGGGAGCACCTGGTATATTCCAGATCTCATGCCTGGTATTTGACACGGCATTTACCAGCCTCTCTGCCTCTTCCTTCTCCCTGCTTTCTTCCTTTTTTCTTTCTTTCTCTACCTTTTGTTGTCTTTCTTTTTTACAAGCAGTATGTGGCCACATTCTCATTGTAGAACATCAACACGATACTGACAAAACAAACCTTCCCCTTAATGTTTTCTGCCTTGTAACCACTCAATTTCTTAGCAATAATGGCTGTGAACCATGGCAGGTGGAACTCACATCCTCCAATTTGACATGCAGCTTGAGAGCAGATACAGAAAAGAGCGCAGTTGCCCATCAACAGGATAAAGGTTAAGCGCATTCTGGAATACTATGCAAAAGCCAAAAAGAAGCGACATTGGCTTTTGGAATAATATTAGCCAGTGTCTCCCAAGCCCTTTACCAGGGGTTGGGCATGCTCCCTGAAACCCACCTGTTAATCTTCTCAGCTATACCGTGTGCATTAGCAACACTCCCACTTTACAGACATGGCCATCGAGGAAAAGTGACATTTGAATGTTTGTCCGGGCAGCATGTTGCAGATCTGAGATTTGGGCCAGGTGATCTATCCTTCAAGCCTGCATTCTTTTTTTTTCCAGTTTATTTATTTTGAGAGAGAGAGAGAGAGAGAGAGAGGGTGAACCAGCAGGGGAAGGGAAGAGAGAGGGAGAGAGAGAATCCAAAGCAGGCTCCATGCTGTCAGCTCAGAGCCCGACACGGGGCTTGAATCCACAAACTGTGAGTTTATGACCTGAGCCAAAATCAAGAGTCAGACGCTTACCCAACTGAGCCACCCAGGCGCCCCCTAAAACCTGTATTCTTAAGCCCCAATACTAAGATTCCCAAGAACCAATAAGCGATATCTATCTATCATCTATCTATCTATCTATCTATCTATCTATCTATCTATCTCTTTGCAGAAGAGTACATAGAAAATGATTCTCTTTATACAAAAAATGAAAACACATGTGTAGGTGCATAAATGAATCCATGGCCTTTTGTCACTCTTATGACATCCTCTCTTACATTTGACAACGAAATGGTGTCACAGAGGCAGAGTGACCTTCCCAACTGGGTTCAGGTCCACCTCTGCCCAACTGCACCACTTGGGCTGTTTGCACAACACTTTCCTTCTGCTGATAACACAGTGAACCGAGTAGTTGGGGAGGAGATTGTCTTTCAAGGATTTCCCCAAAGAGCATCTTCTGGGAAGAACCTCCATTCCCCCGAGTGGCCCCTTTTCACGGTCCCATGCTTCTAGAAGGGCACGGGTAGCTACATGAGGTCAGAGAAGAAAGAATTCTGGGCTGCCTGAGGTGGGCTACCACCGTGAAGGTAGGAGCCCTTCAGTGGCTGGCCATTGGACAGTGTCTCAAGTGCCCCCATTACTGAGCTACATGGTCACCTGGGTTTGGTGCTGTGGAAAGCCTTCAAAGGTCTTAGCAAACCCCAAGTGCACAATGGGGTTGAGGACAGTGCCTGAGCTGGAAACTGGGAGACCTGGTTGTCAGTCCTGTCTCCTGCCCCTTACTTGCTGTCGGCTCTTCCCTGCTCTGTTCTCAGGCTCCACTTCTGCTCAAGAGCTGTCAGGCTTGCAGAGATGGTAGAGAACACGAGATTTAGGATGCAAGACCCAGAGCCATGGCTTACAGAATCTGTATTGGAAGCAACCCATCCCCCCAAGCTTCACTTTCCTCACCCATGAAATATAAATGATGCTACTAATTGGGCAGCCGCCATCTATGGGTTCATCGTGTATTTCAGATGAAGGAAACCGCAAGTGCAAAGGCCCTGTGGTGCCATGCTTGGTGCTCATGGCCACCATCTCAGAGATGAAGGCACCACCAATTGTGGGCCACCTCACATCAATCACTCCATCTTAACTTGTGAGGGAGCCGAGGACCAGAGTGACCACATGACTGGCTTGAGGTTGCACAGCTGTCTGATGGCAAAGGGTGCAAAAAGCCAGGACTAGAACGAGGTGGGCTTTGGACACAAAATTTAAGGGAGTGCCAAAAAACAAAACAAAACAAAAAAAACCCAGTGGTTGAGATGAAAGAAACACTTCCGTGAAAGATTTTTTTTAAAAATGAAAGTCGATGCAAGCAAATCTCTGATGAACAAAGTAACAAAATTTTAAACAAAGACACCATCAGTATTACTGATTTTCTCTTTTGCCTCGGGCTCCAATGGGATTCTGCGTGGCATTTAAAAAATTTTGGACTTTGTTCACTGCGGATTTTTGTTTGCGTTAAATTAGAATTTTTAAGATACTGCTTCGGAACATTCATCTTGATTAGTGAGCTTTTTAGTGGCCCCTAAATTCTGTGCACTGGGTGAGTGCCCCACATGTCTATCCCAGTCTCAGCCCTACAGGACTCTTTCTGCCAACTTGGACTCTTTGTTCTTTCTTTACGTCTAGTCATTCATTCCCGCGTTCGTTCATTTATTGGTTCATTCAGTCATTCCACAAATACTTTAGAGGACCATGATTCCAGGAGCCAAGAAAATGGCAGTGAATAAGATAATCATGGTTCTGACTTCCTGGCACAGAGCATCTAATTGGAGTCAAATCATCACATAAACAAACGTACAAGTAGTGATGTGGCTTTTCCAGCCAAAGGAAATAATGAGAATGTTGACCGAGAGTGGCAACCAGGGCAGGCTTCCCAGAGGAGGTGGTGTTTGGATGAGATGGAGTTAAGCAGGTGGCAGTGGATTAAGGTGGGTGGTTACAGGTGTTCTAGGCAGAAGAAATAGCAGGTGCAAAGGCCCTGTGGCAAGATCAAGAGGGTTGGGGGGCTCTAGGAACACAAGAGGCCAGTGCAGCAATGTGCTGATAGGCAGGAGAGTGGGAGGCAAAAATGAGAATGGAGAAATAGGCAGGGCCAGGGGACACAGCAGGGAAGGTTTTGATCTCCTGTGCAAGGACAGTAGGGAGCCCCTAGTGGGTTTTGAGCTGGAGAGTGACATAAGCGGATTTGTTCTTTGCAGTGGTCTTCCTGGTTGCCGAGCGGTATTCTATATAGAACCCAGACTCCCTAGGCTTCTAGTCCGACTTCCCCCTTTCATGGCAGGTCACACAGCCCTTGCCTTCTCTGTGCTTCAGGCACTCGTCTGTAAAATGGGGTTCCAGCCTCTCCAGGTTGTGAAGAAAATTACATGAGATAATAAGTGTTGGTCTCTCCAGGAGGCCTGACACATAGTAAGTGCTCTATAAATGTTGGCCATAATTACTATTACTGAGGTTGATTTTAGGCGGCAAAACAGAAGACAGCAAGAAAGCAACCCCCCATCCTCGGCCCCGGGGCGGCTCAGCCTGGGCGCCTCTGCCTGAAGCTCGCTGCTCCCCTCCTTAGAAAGTGGCTTTTCTTTCTGCCGCGTGCTCTCCGGAGGAGGGACACCGTGGAGGCTGCGGTAATGCTGTGAAGGTCTTAAAAGAAATTATAGCCTGCATAAAAATATTCACTCCAGTGGAGGGCCTTAAACCATTCCCCTGGGCATTGAACAGTGACAGAGAGTGTATTACTGTGCGCTTAAGGCAGTGGCAGCCACCCAAGGTCAGAGAGAACCGGAAGGCAAGCACTTAAGCATGGAAGTTCCCCTAAATAGCATCCTTCCGTGAGCAGCCCTCTCTCCGACCTGCCAACTGCCAGGCCCCGGATCCCTTGTTGCCTCCGTATCCACAGCACCCAGGACAAGTCACAAGAATTCCTGAGACAGAGGGGAGAAGGGGAGAGGAAAGAGGACAGCCTGGGGCTGGGGGCAGCAGGGCGTCCAGATCTGGCCCTTGCTGCGATCTGTGAGGGGATGAACTTAAAATCTCTGCCCTCGGTATTAACATCTGTAAAATGGGAGGCTGTTTGCCTGCTGGGTTTTATTGTCTGTGGGGACTGACCGAGGAGCTCCGGCCTGGAAGGCCACCCAGAAGGTGCTCAGAAATGACCATTTGTCCTTCTTAGGGTTTCCCTTCTTCCCAAGATATTTTTTTCCTCTCTCCTCAACTCTCAATGACTTCACTTCTTGGCAAGTTAAGTAACGCTCCCGAGCCTCAGTTTGCTCATCGGCAAAGTGGATACGATATTAGTAAGGGTTTGTAGGTTGCCTGTGGGGATTAGTGGAACATTTTGAACTGCTACTCGCCAAAGGCAGGAAGATTGGGTCTCACCTGTTTTGATGTTTTTTTGTCTTCTCACAGCACATCAGGCAGATGGCAGACTCCTTCCCCTGCCCTTGGTCTCAGCAGTGCAGAATCATGGGTAGCCTTAATCCTGGACCTCAGTGGGCCCACCAATCCTCTGAAATTGAACACCAAGACTCATCATATCTTTATATGCTGTGTCCAAAAGACTAAGGAGCATGGTGTCACAGGTATAGGTGCTCTGGGCCCAGATTCTGGACATGGGCTAACACTGGCTCAGGGAGATTGGGTTCTTCAGCCCAGCATGCTTGCCTCAGTTTTCTCATCTGTAAACGGGGGAAACAATGGTACACACTTCATAGGATTATCATGAGGGTTAGTGAAATTGCACTTCTGAAGGACTTTAGGAACACAGAGTAGGAACACAGACTTAGTGTCTTTTCTCTTTTTCCCTCTAGTAGAGCTCAATGGGGTCTTTATGGCATCCAAAGTTCTCAGAAGGAGCCGGCTGGTGAAATACGCATCACGCTTCTACTTGCTCTCAAACCAGGATAAAAATGGGGGTGTGGGCCAAGAAAAGTTACGCTTACTGTTTCGTAGAAAGCCTCATCACTACCAAGGAATATTTTTGGCAGACGCAGGGACAAAAAGAGGGGTTGTGTGGTTAAATAGGTTTGGCAAGACTTATACCGCTCAAGTTAAATGGACGTCTTTCCTGCAGGGTGAGTCGGGGCCCTGAACAAGTGACGTGCACTTTGAAGCAGCAAACTGAACTCCAGTTTCTCAGTACTCAGTGCTTCCTCAACTTCACGGCCAGAGAGTGCTTTGCTGGGCTTAAGCCTCTACGGGACGCATTTTTCAGCAGGAAGTCAGGGGGATAAAAACCGTAGTAGCCAATCTCTAGGGGGCTTTACCAGCATGAAAGTTGATGTCTCAATTTTATTTTTTCCTTTAAATAACTCCCCTCCGTAATTCGCTCTCTTCTCGCCTGTTCTTGGCTTGATGCATTTCGTAATTGGGGCTCTACCGATGTGGCCTCCCTATTACAAAATCCCTACATGTTCGTGATTTATTGAATGGTCACGTCTCAAGAAGCAGCTCCAACCCACGTCTGGATTAGGCACTTTGCCCTGCGCCAGGGGGGCAGGCCAGGATGAACGCTTGGCCTTGCCCCGGGAGCCTGCCGACAAGGGAGGCTCCCAGCTCTCTGGCCGCCCGCCGCCCCGTAGTGATTAGTTGGAATCCGAGGCAGCAATGCAAGAAGTGTCGTTGGTGGGCGTGATGGAGTGCCTGCTGAGTGGGCCGCAGATAAGCGCTGTGATTTCAGAGGACGCTTCATCATTTCGCCGTAAGAACATGTTAACGGGTGATTGTTTGAATGTCTCCAGCTAATAGGATATTATTCATAACACTCTGGCTAGTTGGAATGGAAGATGATAAGAAATTAAATCCTTAATGGCTTTCTTGAAAGCAGGACTTTTCCCTGGGGAACCCGGAACCCTGGGAATTTGCTCCCTGTGCCCTGGAAATATCTCTATGGAGGAAATTGGCTTCAAATGAACCCCCCGGGGAGACATGAGGGTACAAGGAAGAGAACAAAAAGCCGTCGACCAATGATTGGGCACCTACTACGTGCCACGTACCTAGATATTGTATGCTTCACCTTGGCAACATGTCAGTTATGACCAGGCACTATTTAGCTTATTTTAGAACTGGCAGTCTGAGGCTCGGAATAGTGAACCAATCCTTCCCAAGGTCTCATTTTGGATGCTGGAGTGTGGATGTGTGTTCCAAACTCAACTGCTTTCCATGAAATGCAATTTATAGAGGTGGCAGGTGTGGGGGGAGGGTGCCTGGAAGAAAGAGAAGGAAGACCTTTCACGAACTCTTAAAGGGCTAAAAGTAGAAGTCATAGTACCCAGAGGCAGCTGCCAGTGGGGGCAGGGAGTTGGCAGTGAGAAGTCGTGGGTTCTCTGGGTGGCTTCTATGTTCAGTCTGGGAACTGTCCACTCCCAGGATGTGTGCAGCTGACATTTCCCATGATTCCTGTGCTTCTGGGGTCTTGGGAAGATTTCCTGAGCTCTGTTCCCTCTGTCTTTTCCACCAATTACAGAAGCTGCTAACTCCCTATATTAAATCCCTTCCTGCTTGAAATGCCTTGAGCAGTGACCGAACCTTGACAAAATACCCTATCATTCATTGTGTGCACACACATGCACACACAGGTACATGTACATAGATGTTCAACTCACAGGGATAAATTCCCAAGAAAAGCATTTCAGGTCACACATTCTTGAGGCATGTGAGAATAAATCATCATCACCAGCATCATCATCTGTTTTGCAATATGGAAACCAATATCTAGAAGGCCGGGAATAGAGAGCCCACTCTGCCTTTTGTTAAACAACTGCTTTTCCCGTGTAATTGAACCCTCTTTCTAGATGAACAGGGCAGAAATGGTGGCAAAATTCTTTAACAGGCCAAATTCACATTCATTGGGAACTCACCATAGCAGCCGGCTGTGAACATTTAAAAGTAAATGTGTTTTTGTTTGTCTTCCTTTTTGTGGGGTACCAATACCCAACACTTCCTCAGCCTTTCCACTCTTTTTCCTTTGGGTCTCCTCAGCTCCCACAGTGGAAGCTGGCTTGGTTTTCCATTTGCAAAGTTCACAATTCACCCAGCCATGAGCTGTGCCTTTAACCACTGCTAAATTGTTTCCTGACAGCCCTCGCTACAATTTTCTCCCCTGACATTTGATTTACATATGATCTTTAAGCACTGCCATGGCGGTAATAGCGATTTGGTTAATATTCCAAGCGCTCCCCCATGCCCCACACCTTGCAGGGCCATTTCATTGCTGCAGCGTGGCAAAATGCATGTACCAGATAAATGTATCGCTAATGAAATAAACGGATTAGGGGGAAGAATCAATTGCCCTGCTGCCAGGATGAGGCACCAGGAGTTAATTTTGTCTGGATCTGCAAGGGTAGCTGTTAATAGAATAGGCTTTTTACCTAATTGGAGGGAAAGTAAATGAAGTACAGTAATATTCCATGATGTATTGGAAGAATTTACTTCATTTTCTCTTAGTCTTGCTTGATGAGTGTTTACAGCACAATAGAATTTATAGTCTCCCTCCTCTCCCCATTTTTCTTTCCTTTTCTTTCTCTAGTCCTCACTATATTTCTTTTCTTTTTTTGTGTATCTCATTTTCTTTTTTCTTATCCTCCATCCCTCCTTTTTGTCCTTCTTTCCATCCATCCGTCCATCCTTCCATCCATCCATCCATCCATCCATCCATCCTTCCAAACAACCAACCATCCATCTTTCCATCCTTCCAACCATCCATCCATCCATCCATCCATCCATCCATCCACCCATCCACCCATCCACCCATCCATCCATCCATTTCTTCAACCAGCTGATAAACCAAGGTCTCAAACACAAATGTCTTCAGGAGCCAGTGACATAAATGAGTAAATATTTATTGGGTTTGTGGCAAAATGGAGCCATCATCACCCTCACTATCCCCATCATCATGATCTTTGTCATTGTCACCATGATTATCTTATCTGTCATTTATTAAATCTGTCCATCCTTCCTCCATTTTTGTGAACATTTATTGAAGGTTTACTATGCTAATCAAGACCTGATTTATCTCTGTGAATATGATAATAGAAAAAAAAAGTGTAGCCAAAAAGTTCACTTACATCAATTTATATGTCTGTCTTATGCTTAGACTCCTTTCCAGGTCTTTTCTCTCTTCTCTTGATGGAGGCATTGAAGTTCTGTTGAAATAAATACACCTTCTAAAGACTGGAACCAAAAGGTGTTAAGACAAATTTGGTCAGACTGGTGGGATAAGTAGGAGAGAGCTCTATAAGCCTGAAGAGAAGGGTATAAATGTATACAGGAGTTTCAGAGAATGTTTTCCTAGCATGAGGCAATGCACAGGTGACCAGACACCCGTAAAGGGACAGAACATGGTTTACTGCATGAAGAGAGGTCGTGAAAATCACGAGAGGGAAAAATCAACTTTTAGAATGAAATTCCAAAGCCCAGAGCAGCACCAAGGACAGCTACCAAGACTTCTACTTGGGCAACTCTAACCAATCCAGGTGAGATGGCTGGTAAGAGGCAGGGCTAGGACTCTAACCCAAGACTGCATAGCCCACAGTGATCTTCCACCGTTAGCACATCAGATCCCCTTAGGAGCTTTTACAGCCTGCTGATTACTGAAGAGTGACAAAGACTTTCCTCTTTGACCAGACTTGAGTCAAGCTCCTCTGAGTCTGCTTTCTGATTAGTCCCTGACTTCGGGTTCTGTCCTGGCCCTTTTATTCCAATAGCAAACATCCCGCTGAGTCAGTTCAGCAAAAGCCCCCCACCCTTGGTCTGATCATCCTTGATATCTAATAAAATTCCTCACCCCCTACCCCTGATATCTTATCGTGGTGGCCTGCCTTAAACAAGAATCCTTTTAGGACACTATAGCAAAGAATTACCCTACCTTTTGTAATTTTCCATTTCCAGATTCCCCCTCCCCCTGTTCTACTCCTTAGATATAAATTCTCACTTTTTCTTATTGTTGAAATTCTTACGGAATTTCAGAGTTGAGCCTGATCTCTCTCCCTCATTGCAAACTCCCTATCGAAGTAGCCACTCTCCCTCCCATATACCGCATAAAGTGTTCCTCACAATCTCTAACAGGTGTCAGAATAATGTTGTTGTTGTTGTTGTTGTTTTAATGGGACACCTGAAGAATCTGCATTTGTGATAAGCTCCCCACGTGATTCTGATGCCGGTCTTTTGCAGACCATTCTTCGAAAAACTCCACCTGAGCATTCTGGGGGCGTGTTTTGTTGAAGAGCCTTATTTTATTTCTTCACCGTTTCTTAGCCACTGAGTGTCATGAGGGATGTGACAGGCACTCAGGGAAGAATTGGCATGAGGCTGAAGTACTGGTAGGGACAGTAGTTACTTGCCCATGAATTTCATTGTTGTTGTTTACGCAAGGCTTAGAGTTATATTTTCAAGGATTGACTTCATCGACTTGAAAGGCACCATCCATTGTCTGCCTTTTGAAACTCAAATCTCTGCATGAGTCCAGAACCTAGATTTTGTTTTCTAGTCAAATGCTCTGTCTAGGGCCAGTAATTTCCTAAGAGCCTACTCTGTGTCAGCTACCATGCTGGCCACTGGGAATGCAGACATGAATCAGCCAAAATACTTTACTCCAGGAGCTCATTGTCAACAGTATAGTCACCCCTCCATTCTGCATCTGTTGGGCTAGGACCCTATAAAGCATTAATCATCTCATTCAACTGTCCCCTCTTTTTCCCCTTCTCCTACTGCCTACTTCTGCTTGTGTAAACTTTGCTGAGAATTTGAGCAGAAATAGTAAATAATGAAGCTCCAGAGGGTTGCACTAATTTCCCAGACATTTAATCAATACGGAGCTGCCCTGTTCATTACAGCTGTCAAAAATATGCAAAATCGTCCATCTGGTCCTCTCAGGTACGAAGCTCTGAGCTGGAGTCACCAGTTGCTTGGCTAATTACCACGCCCCATTCTCTCTCATTCTGAGGCCTCTCCATTAAGCACGAGCTACCAGCTCAAGTATAAAGGCAAACAATAAATATTTGAAATGGCATTGCCTGCTCTGGGGTCCTGAGCAGTGGTTTACTTGGGTCGCTGCAGATAAGGAGTACAGGTGGGGTTTTGTGAAGGAGCAGCCTCCCTCATCTTCTCCCACGCCCCTAAAACTCTCCCCAGCCCCCAACCTCCTCCCTCCTGAGGCCCCTCCCTGCCCTTCAAATATTTAGACCTATTAAAAACCATTGGGGGGAAAAATGATCTATACAAAAGCTTTGCATAAAAAAGTGATCAATGCAAATCCCTCTGAGGAAATTGCTTCAGCAGATGGAAACGGCCCATTTGCAACAAATGCCGCTGGCTGTGCAGATGGTAATTATGGGATGTATGTAAACATGCAAGCTCCGGCAAGCAGAGCAAACTGCACTGCTGAACTCAGCCGGCACGGAGGACGCCTGCCCTGGCACTGCCCCTGCCCTGGCTGGCCTGCAGGCCAGGGGCTCCAGAGGAGCCTGGGAGCAACTAAAGATTGGGTTTGGAATTCCAAGACCTATTAGTCTAGCCTCAGTTGAATTATGGGTCTTTCTGAAATGGTCCCTGGGAGCAAACCACACATCTTCTGATCCCTTGGTGGACCAAGGCTATAGTGAGGCTCTCTGGAAGAAAGAAATCAACATGTATTGAGCACTCACTGCACACCAGGTATGGTGCTAATAGCCTGGAGTGTATTTTCTTGTTCAACCTTCACAAAGACTTTGGTGGGTTGACATTACCATTATCATTGTCATCATCATCATCATCATCATCATCATATTTTGCAAGTGGGGAAACTGAGGTTTGGAGAGGTAAAGTGATGTTCCTAATATTAGAAAGCTAGGAAGTGAGAGAACCAAGATATATCGGTTAGCTATTGCTGAGTAACAAACAATGCCATGTTCAGTGGGTTCAAATAATAAGCGTTTATTATAGCTTACAAGTCTACAGGTCAACTGGGTGGTTCTTCTTGTCTTGGCTGGGCTCAGCTAATTATGACTTGGCTTACTCATGCATCTAGATGATCTAGGATGTTCTTACTTAAGTCTGGTAGTTGGCTGGCTGTTGGCTGGGAGGATAGGGGTTTGAGTCATGTGTCTCTCACCCTCCAGCAGACTGGTGGTAGATGGGCAGATGTCTCAGATGGTAGTGAGCTCCCCATCACTGAAGAGGGTCCTTGTTTGTTCTGAGTGTGAGTCCTGGATTCCCTTCACAGGCATGCAAGTGACCTTTGAGCTCAGATGATCCGGAAATACCAGGGACTCTTTGTGACATGAACTTTATAACTTGTTTTACAATATTCTCCTCAATGGTGGTTGTGGTAAAGTTTCACACTGAGCAAGCACTGAATCATTCATTCATTCATTCAACAAACATGTTCTGAGCAGCTCCTCTGTGTTAATAACAGGAGACATTTAGGGATCAATAGTACAGTGTCCCTGCCCTCACAGGTTGCAGGCTGCTGAGAAAGACAGTCATGCACAGAGTCAGCAACAATTCGGTGTGATAAAACCCAGCCCGGGAGGGATGAGGGCACAGAGAGGGCACTGAACACAGCTGGAGGATCAGAGAGGGCTGCCTGGAGGAGGTGTGACTTGAGCTGAATTCTGAAGGAGAGTAGAAGCAAAGCAAAGGTGAGGTGGGACATTCTAGGTGGAACAAACAGCTGAAGCAGAGTCGTGCAGGTGGCAAAAAAGCATGTTCTATTCTAGGAACTGAAAGGAGTTCAGCAAAAATATGGTTGGATGTATGTTTTAGAGAGTTCCTTTGGGCAGCCATAGTGGAGATAGCATGGAGGGGTCAGACCAGGGAACAAGACCAACTGGGAGGTGGCAGGGAGGAAATTGATCGGACCCAGGGAACATCAAGAACTGTGACTCCTAGACACTGGGAAACAGGGGAAGGAGGAGAAGGAAGTTGTTCAGGTTTCTGGTCTGAGGGTGGAGAGGGGAAATACGCTGGGGAGGCACAACAGGTTATTATGGCAAGCTCTGGAACTGTGGAGCAGTCCACAACCTGAACTCCCATCCCAAGAACCCTCATGCATGCATCATAAGCGACTCTCAGAGAAAAACCCTGCTCAATGCTTGTTCTCCAGGCACTGGCCAGCATGCTTTGCAAAGTGGGACGGAGATCATTGACTCTTCATATCAACCCTCTGAGTAGGAATTGTTCCGGACTTCATTTTTCTCTCAAGGGAGGAAACTGAGGCACAGAGAGTGACGGTAACTTGCTTGAGGTCACACAGCAAAAGGGCAAGGCTGGGAGGTGAGGTCCGGCTGTCTTTTTTCAGTTGTTAATTCTATGGACACATGCACAGAAACAGGCTAAAGATAGTGGCACGCATTAACTGAGACCTGTCAACCCTCAGGCCCGGGAGGGGTCAAATATGGGAGGCTCACGGGCTGTACATGGCCACCCAATGCGATTATTTTGTGCTCACCCAGAGTTGTGAAAATCCTAAGATCTCACCTCCAAATCCCCAAATTCTGCTTCTCTTGAAATGCCAGATTGGGCAAGGCCAGGCTAGCATTTCTATATGGAAGCAGTTAGCAGGAGAGAAAGGTGGCCCTGTGTCCTTTCAATGAGCCTTAGCCGTCTCCACCGTTCCCTATGACCTTCCATCTGGCCCACCTGCCCCCCTCATGTGCACGTCTGTCCGGTCCCCACAGGTATTTGATTTTGAGCCTCTTGACTCAGGGCCCCTTCAGCATTAAAATTCTGCGGATTTGGGGATCCCTGGGTGGCTCAGTCGGTTAAGCATCCGACTCTTGATTTTCACTCAGGTTATGATCTCAGGGTTTGTGGGTTCAAGCCCGTGTCAGGGCTCTGCGCTGACATCACAGAACCTGCTTGGGAGTCTCTCTGTCTCTCTCTCTCTCTGCCCCTCCCCAACTCGTTCTCTCTCGCTCTCTGCAAAATAAATACATAAACACTAAAAAAAAAATCTCTGGGTTTGTTCTCTCGCGACAATCTTGTGAAGAAAGTATCATCATCACTCTACCCATTTTGCTGGTGAGGACACTGAGGTTTGGTGAGTCCAAAGCACTTATTTAGAGCCTCAAAGCCCCTGACTCTGAGCCGGAGACAGAGCCTGGGTCCCTTGACATCCCACCCACCCAGATAGGCCAGAAGCCCAAGATGGGACCCCAGTTTGGACCTGTAAGCTCTCCTATGTCCAGGTAGCTTGTTCTCTGGTCCTGTTGAATCATTCAGTTGCCTCATCCTTCAGATGCTGCGGAGAAGCCAGCTCCCTCTCCCTTATGTCCTCAGCTCCCCTTGTATTGATCTCCAGCTTTATGAGGGTGACAGGCCATACCTTTTAATTGCATTATTACATCTTTATGGCCTGCTCATTGAGCAGGCCTCCTGCGCTGGGCGGCTGGGCCCTGGAATTTATATGCGGAACTGAAACGTTTATTGGAATCCTATTGATAAAGGCATATTGTGAGAGGCCCGTGGCTCTCAGGAAGAGGCTGGGGTTCTCACGAGGCAGGGAGGGGAGGGCAGGTCAGCATACTCCTGAGGAGAGAGTGGGTCACTCGTGAGATATGAGGGCAGCGCCTCCCTCTACACCCCGCCCGACCCTTAAATATTTCCTCTTTAATCACCCTGGGCAGGAAGGAGCAAGTTCTAGAAGCACTGCAGGGACATGGGCTGGGGGATTGCCGAAGAGAGGCGGCATTTTGGCATTGCAGATCAGTTGGCATCGAAGGCAGCGACTGCTCCTGCAGAGAAGGGAGAGGGCCCGTCAGGTGGAGACCCTCTATGAGTAGAGAAAGATCAAAGAGGGAGTTTTCATGGAGTGCGAGGTCTTAGGGGAAGCATGTGGCCTGCTTGCCAACTTCCCCTGCCTGCCGGATAAACGCTTCGAACTTGGTGTGCCCCCATCTGAACGGATTCCCACCTCCCATTTTATTCACAGACGCGTCCCTTGCAGGAATTGACAAACCCACCCTCCTAGTCATCTGGGATTCTTCCCTCCATTCTACCCCCCTGGGTAGAGACTCTGAACTCCCTTTGTGCCTTCACTGTGCATGCCCCACCCCCCCTCTGCAGGCCCCCCCTCAGCTCTCTGTGGATCATTTCAGTAGCCTTGTAACACAGTTTTGGTTCCACTGTCTCCTTCTACAAGATCTCGGTGAAAACCCAACCTTAATTGTGGTTTTAATGTTTTATTTTGAGAGAGAGAGAAGAAGACAGAGAGAGAGAGAGAGAGAGGGTGCATGAGCAGGGGAGGGGCAGAGAGAGAGAGAATCCAAAGCAGACGGCGCTGACAGCACAGAGCCCGAGGCTGGGCGCGGACTCACCAACCGCAAGATCCTCACCTGAGTCGAAGTCTCACGCTTCACCGACTGAGCCACCAGGGCGCCCCTAAAAACTGGTTTTAAATCGCAGCCCCTGCCGCAGCACTCATCGTGCTTTGTTTTCTTCCACGGCACCTCCCCCCACCTAATCTGTTATCCGTCCCTCCCATGAGAACGTAAATTCCTTCAAGGAAGGGACTTGTGTCTCTTTTATTCACGGCTGTATCTCCAGCGCTGCGAATGGTGTCTGGCGTATAGTAGGTGCCCAATAAATACTTGTTTAATTAGTTCATGAGTGAAGGTGGTTGGAGCCAGGTCCTGGCGAGGCAGGGGTGTGTGTGTGTGTCTTAGGTGCTGCTGCACGGCGGGGTGGGGGAGGGGGGCTCGAGCTCGTGCCTTGAGCTCTGATTTCCACCCCGCGTCAAACGGTGTGTTAGTGGAGCCCTCACACGCGTCCAAGGTAATCAGTATGCCTTCCGGGAGCCGTGAATTAGTAATATCACGCGCCAAGGAGTCAACCCTAAATGGGGAATTTGGAAGAGGAATATAGCTCAGGGGTTAATTTGAATGTATTTCTATGTCTCAAAATCAGCACATTCGAGGAAAAAGGGAATCTGCTTTGCATAGTAAATGGTATTTGATGCGTAGACTCTTTCTTCACGTGTGACCTGGGTCATCTGTCTTTTTTGTTCTGAGAGCATTTTGGTGCCAAGAAGGAGGGGTCCGCGGTGCGGCTAATTGGACCTCGTTTGTGAACTTTTCCAGGCCATAAGCCACCCAGGCTTTGGTTCCCTGTGGTAATAACCACCGTCCTTTGTAAAGTGTTTCTGCCTTTGATGAAAATCAGCGCATCTGGCCAAATGCATCTACAGGTATCCAGGTATCTCTGCCTCAAGGGGGGCGGAGGAAACGAGCATTTTAGGGTTGGGATCTCCAGTTGGAATGGTCAAATGGTAAACTCTGGGCTGGAGAGCTCTGTGACGGAAGCCTGGCTCAGCCACTCACTAGCTTACCCTGAGTAGGGTCTCTAAGTTTGCCGTGCCTCAGTTTCTTCATTTGTATAATAGGGATGACAGGGCTTTATTCCCAGAGCTCTTGACGGGGAGGGCCCAAGGGCAATGACCAGGGGAAGGGAGACAGGAAGAGTTTTTTGTATTTTTTATTTTTACCAGTGACTGTGGCTAAGCACATACCAGGTGCTTTGTGCTGTGGCACAGTGGGCATGTGCAGATCCCCCAAAAGAATCTGTTAGATGTGTAGCTGAATGCAAGCGTCATTGTTGAGTGAATAAACGAACGGATTGATGCTCAGGGATTACAGGGATAGGCAGTGTGCCCCATAAGGAAAGATGGTGGGATGGCTTGACCCTGTGGGCATTTAAAGTGTGGAGGATGTTCATAAAGAATCCCCACCTTGAAGAAGCCTAAAGCATCAGGGATTGAGGGGGCCCTTGAGAGTCCTCTCGTTTTGGAGGTGAGTAGAATCAAAGCCCACAGAGGGAAAGTAACAGGGCCAAGGACACACAGGGGGTGAAGGACAGGGTCGGGTTGAAAAGAAGGTACCCTCCCCACGACAGTGTCCCCCTTCCTCCTGCCAATCTCTCCACTGTGGCTCTCCCCGAAATCCATGGGGGAGAACAGGGCAGAGTTCAGACCTGCAGTTCGAACAGTGGGCTGGAGAGGAGAAAAATAAGCAACGCTTTAACGGTCCCTTCTGACATCAGCCGGGAACTCCTCATAGCAGAAGGTGGACAAGGACGAACCTCATGAGGGGTCAAGAGAGGGCAAGAACAGGAAGGGACTGTAATTAATAACCATCAGCAATGGATTGTGTTGGGGGTGAGCACTGAGATGCCTATTGATCAGAGAAACAAACACAAATTGCTGCCAAGTGTCCCTCTGGCCCTGGGTCAATACACTTCCATAGACAAAGGAGCCAGGAGCTGCTGCCGATGCTGGGGATGTCTTAATCAGAACAGCCAGGAGAGCTTGTGCCGCTCAGAGAGCTATCTGCATTGTGAGCTACTCTAGCGTAGACCTCCTTTCCTTCCTTCCTCCCTCCCTCCCTCCCTCCCTCCCTCCCTCCCTTCCTTCCAACTTCTCTCCCTCCCTCATTCCTTCCTTTCTGTCCTTCCATCCTTCTTCCTTCCAATTTCTTCCCTCCCTCCCTCTCTCCTTCCTTCCCTTCCTTCCTCCCTTCCTTCATTTCCTTCCTCCCTCCCTTCCTTCCCTCCCTCCTTCCTTCCTTCCTTCTTTCCTTCCTTCCTTCCTTTCAACTTCTCTCTCTCCCTCATTCCCTCCTTTCTGTCTTTCCATCCTTCCTTTCTTCCAACTTCTTCTGCCCCTCCCTCCCTCCTTCCCTCCCTTCATTCCTTCCACCTTCCTTCCTTCCTTCCTTCCAACTTCTTCCCTCCCTCCCTCTCTCCTGCCTCCCTTCCTTTCTCCCTCCCTTCCTTCATTTCCTCCCTCCCTCCCTCTCTTCCTTCCCTTCCTTCCCCCTTCCTCCTTCCCTTCCTTCCTTCCTTCCTTCCTTCCTTCCAACTTCTCTCCCTCCCTCATTCCCTCCTTTCCATCCTTCCATCCTTCCTTCCAACTTCTTCTCCCCTTCTCTCCCTCCATTCCTTCCAACTTCCTCTCTTCCTTCCTTCTTTCCTTCCTTCCTTCCTTCCTTCCTTCCTTCCTTCCTTCCTTCCAACTTCTCTCTCTCCCTCATTCCCTCCTTTCTGTCCTCCCATCCTTCCCTCCTTCCAACTTCTTTCCTCCCTCCCTCTCTCCTTCCTTACCTTCCTTCCTTCCAACTTCTCTCCCTCCCTCATTCCTTCCTTTCCATCATCCCATCATTCCTTCCTTCCAACTTCTTCTCCCCTTCCTTCCCTCCATTCCTCCAACTTCCTCTCTTCCTTCCTCCCTCCTTTCCTTCCTTCCCTCCTTCCAACTTCTCTTCCTCCTTCATTACCTCCTTTCTGTCCTATCCTTCCTTTCTTCCAACTTCTTCTGCCCCTCCCTCCCTCCCTCCATTCCTTCCAACTTCCTTCCTAACTTCCTTCCTTCCTTCCTTCAATATACTCTAAAAACTTACTACCTGCCAAACTTCTTAGAGGCACTGGGATAGAGCAATGATCAAGAAGGCAATCCTTGCCTTATGGGCCTCACAGGATAGACAAAGAGACAAACAAGATAATTTCAGATGGTGATGTGGGCAGTGGAGAAAGTCACATAAGGAAAGCCGGTGGAAAATGGGTGGAGGAGGGTGACATCTCACTGAGATGGGACAACTGAGGAAGGCCTCTCTGAGGTTTCTTTGCTAAAATCCTAATGAAGAAGGGAGCCAAGCGGGGGCCCCTGGGTAGCTCAGTCAATTAAGCATTTGGCTCTTGACTTCAGCTCAGGTCATGATCTCATGGTTCATGGAATCAAGCCCTGCTTCAGTGTGGAGCCTGCTTGGGATTCTCTCTCTCTCTCTCTCTCTCTCTCTCTCTCTCTCTCTCTCCCCCTCTCAAAATAAATAAACATTAAACAAAATAAAATGTAAACTTTTAAGAAAGGAGCCAACTTAGTGAACACAGGGGGAAAGGTGCTCCCAATATAGGGAACAGCATGTGTGTAGGGCCTAGATGGGATGTGGGAGGACAAGAATGGAGGCCAGAGGAGGATGGCAGTGGAGGAGGTTGGAGAGGTGGGCAGGGGCCAGATCACACAGCAAGTGTTTCCAGAGTAAGGAGCTGGGTGTGTCTGAGTTATGAGGTTCTTATTTGGGGAACCAGCCATCCCCTTGCAGTGTGGGCGCCTCAGAACTGAGGCATTCACCTGGGGTAGGGGATGGGCTCCTGGCTGGAATCTGGTAGCCCCAGCCTTGCTAGAGTGTGGAAACCCAAGTCAGCTCCTCTCGCCTTGAGACTTCCGCTGGGCCCATGACCTTCCAGCTCTGTCATTCCGACATTCTCTCAAGCATATGTGATACAAATATATAGCCTCCGCACGCCTCACTCACCACACGCGGGAAAACTGGCCACTAGGACCCAAGGCTTTGGTGACCTCGCTCTGTAGGTGGCAGGCATCCACGGTGAGAGAGGGAGGCTTAGCAGAAATTGAAGGAACATCAGAAAGCATCCTGGGGTTCAAGGTCACTCACCCCCTTAGCCTTGGGTCTCCCTTTGGCCCCCAGGTGTCTCCCAAGCCAGATGTGACCTGAGGAAACCAGCCTGTCTGACCCATCCCACTTTGGGATGCACACTGTAGAGTCTCGGTCTGCACAGGCCTAAGGCCCTTCTGGGTGATGGATGAACTGAGCTCCATCCATCGACCTCTGTGTCTGAGGGAGATAAGAGGTGGGGGTTTTGGTAGCCACGGGAGGAAGGGCTAGCAAAATCTGGAAAAGGACTTGTGTGAGAACATCTTGACCTGCCCGTGCATGTCCTGAGTGCACGCCTGTGCAGATCCGTGTAGGAGGGTGTTGGTGCCCGCGCGAGTGAGGCTCTGTGGGCACGCGAGAGTGTGATTGCAAACGCCGAGAAGGCGGGGGCTGTGTTTGTCTCGCGCACTGCTGAATTCCCAGCACCTGGCACATGGTGAGTGATCAATAAACATTTGTAGAGTGAATGAAGAAATGTGTGCTCATGTGTAAAAGTTAAAGTTATCTGTTTTCTAACTTGACAATCTGTTATTTGAGCTTTCTGTCCAGGAAATACATTGGGAAAATACTTGGCATCCCTACATACGCCCACTGTTTCTTTTTTTTTTTTTATTTATTTTAAAATTTTTATCGACAAACGACACACATGCAGAAAAGCATACGCAGCATCCCTGTGCATCTTCGTGAATGTTCGCAAAAGGAACTCCCGTGGCGCCACCACCCGGATCGAGAGTCAGCTGAGCGTGTCCAGTGCCCATCAGCTCCCACGGGCTCCGTTCAGGTACTAGCCTCACTGGGTAACTGTCACCCTCTCTCCAGCAGCATGGAAAGTCCTGCCTGTCTTTGCACTCGATGCAAATGCAATCGTGCAACAGGTACTCATTTGTGTCTGGCTCCTTTCGCACAATATTATGTTTGTGAAAATCATCCACATCTCCCAGGGAAGTTATAACTGTTTATTTTCATTTTTATATAGCAGGGGTTGGCAAATTTCATTCTGGAAAGGGCCAGATAGTAAATAGTTTGGGCTCTGCTGGCTATACGATCTCATAACTGCTCGTCTTTGCTGTTGTAAGGCAAAAGCTGGCATAGGCGTTGTGGAATGAATGGATGTGGCTGTGTCCCAGTGAATCTTTATTTACATAGCAGGGAGTGGCCAGATATGACTGTGGGCTGGATGTGGCCAATTCTGTTCTATGGCACACCTTGCTGGGAGTATGGCACCGTTTCTTGGTTACAGCGTTGATGAAGATTTGGGTACTTCTGTTTTAGGGTATCACAAAGAGGGCCGTGAACATGCACGCACGCATCTTTCGGTGCACATCTGTCTTCACTTTTTGTTTTCATGGGGTGTATTTGGCCACGGGATCTCTGGGTCATCAGGTTGGTGCATGTTCAGCTATTGGAGCTTCTTGCAAAGAGCTGCTGGCTCTTGATTAGGTGAGCTCTTGTGACGTAACGGTCCTCCACTTTCTGCATGCTGTGCCTCGCGTGGGCACCCCTTGCTTGTGTCACCAGGATCCGCCCTCAGAGGCTGCAACATCACTGCAGGAACACAGGGAGCCGGAAATGTGGCTGAACCATGCTGCAACCTCGAGTGGAGGGGCTGGCCATGCGATGACCCAGACCCAGCTCAAAGTCTGACCACAGTTTTTTCTAAACTGCACTTCTCTTGGGTCCATTGGCTTTTCCTATCACTTCATCTCCCTTCCTTCACCGCAAACAGCCCACATCCCATGGCAAGCCAAAGGGGACTCCGCTATACAATGCAAGGCAAGTTGGGTCTTTAAGAGGGCTGGTTGGAAGCAGCACTGACCTCTGTTTCTAGATGGAGTGACCAATTTAGTGAATACCACGTCCCTGCGAGTGTTGCCCTTTGAGGAGCTCCTACCCCAGTTCAGCCCAGAGAACCAAGTGGTATGATTGGGCTTTTGTAAGCACCTGCCGCCAGCATTCCAGGATCGTGGAAGGAAAGTAGCAGCATGCAATTCAGCGTCTGAACAAACATGGCTGAGTTCAGGTTCCGCCTGCACCATCTCTGTGACTTGGTTTTCCTTTTTTTCCCCTTCCATGACTCCACTACTATACATGATCTCATCTAAGAGCTCCCGACGACAATGATGAAGCAGGAATTATCGTTATCCTCCCTTGACAGATTGGGAAGCTGAGGCTTGGAAACATGAGCCCTGGCCAGAGGACACACCCACACCTAAACCCTGAACTCTAGATTGAAAGACCATCGCTTGCTCTGAAGCTCTGCTCTCAGTTATGTGCCAAAATGGTTTCCTCTGGAAAAGTCAGCACATGTGCATTTAGAGCCCGGAGTTTGGCTCATCAGGAGCAATCTCCTTTTCCTAGAGAAATAATTCGGTGTTGGATGGAGTCATGGAAAAAGTGAGTTCCCTCCGAATTCTTGTAAGGAGGCAGTCTGTGCTGAGGATCAAATATTGAGGTCTTTTGAGGAGACGGCACCCCTTAGTCAGTGGAAGTGCATAATTTTTTTTTTCTCAGCAAAAAATCTGCTGTTTCAAATTTCCAACAACTGGCTCACTATTCAAATACCAGCATGAAGTGCATGTTTCGTACCCTGGGTCATCTCTGGATGGGTGAACTGCACCAATTTTCAGCACCAAGGCCGTCAGGAGTGGACGTAGTATTTTCTAATTAATAATACTAATTCCTGCTAGTCTTTTTTTTTTTTAATTTAAGATTTTGTTTTTAAGTAATCTCTACATCCAACGTGGGGCTCAAACTCACAACCCCACAAGATTGAGAGTCACGCTCCACTGACTGAGCCAGCCAGGCACCCCCAGACCTGGTATTTTCAAATGTATTTCCACTTCTCCAGAAATAAGAGATGTTTGTTTGAAAAAAATTAAAGTTGCACAGACTTGTATTAAATATAAGAAGTAAAGCACTGCTCATCCTCAGTCAGCTCTCCACATTTTACAGGATGATGTTTTGCTCTCTCAGTGAATTTATCAGGTTGTGTCTGGCACTTTTGCTGAATCATCTAGCAAGGTATTTACCTGTAGAAGTGGACAGGTGGATTTCTGGCTGGGTGTTTCATGAATTCAACGGGTTTAAACGTTGTTAGGAATGAATGGATAAAGAAGATGTGGTATGTATGCACACACACACACACACACACACACACACACAATGGGATATGACTCAGCGATCAAAAAGAATGAAATATTGCCATTTGCAACAACGTAGATGGAACTAGAAGTATTACGCTAAGGGAAATAAGTCAGTCTGTACAAAAGTAAAGATCATATGATTTCATTCACGTGTGGAATTTAAGAAACCAAACAGAGGAACATAAGGGAAGGGAAGGAAAAATAAGACAATAACAGAGAGGGAGGCAAACCATAAGAGACGTAATTAACTCTTGACAAACTGAGGGTTGCTGAAGGGGTGTTGGGTGGGGCGATGGACTAAATGCGTGATGGGCGTTAAGGAGGGCACTTGTTGGGATGAGCGCTGGGTGTTATATGTAAGTGATGAATCACTAAATCCTATTCCTGAAATCATTATTACACTATATGTTAACTAACTTGGATTTAAATAAAATTAAAACAAAATAAACAAAGTAAAAGAAACAAAGCAAAATAAAACAAAAACTGTCAGGAAGGCTGGGTTCAAAGTCCTGCTAGAAGATGGCCATGTGCTCAAAACTTGGCCTTTGAGGAAGCCTTCCACATGGTCACTGGAATAAAACCAAAATGGCATCCCCCAGAGCCAGAAGTGACCATTCACACCCATGGGCTACTGAGGTTGAGAGTGACAGGTCATGGAGTGAGTTGGAGGTCTAAGTCATAGCTCTGGAAGGTCCAGAAACTATGGAGAGCGACCTCTGGGTCCTAGATCATTAAATGACCCCTGGTCTGCGAATCTGAGCCCAAGTATATAGGATGGTCTCACCACTGTATAGGGAAGAGCCACCTCCTCAGGCAGCCTTAGTGTGGAGAGCATAAGTGTCGAGCAGGTCCACTGTGGCATGAGACAATTCCTATTTCCACTTGCCATTTTCCAACTGGGACTTTGCTGATCCTTTTCTTCACGACACATTTCTGACAGGTGGGAAAACCCTCACCGACCTGCTTTGTAGGTGTTCAGAGGGGTTGTTGCAGAAAGGGGCAGGGATGGCTGTGCTGGCCAAGGCATCCCGGCAAAACGGTCCAAGAAACAAGTTTATTTGTGGGAACAGGGGAAAGATTCTTCCAACAATTGACATTGGAAAACCAAAGCTGCTCACTCATACCTGGCCTCGGCCTGGCTCTAGACATAAAGCAAAGGCAGCAATTTGTTGATTTTCCCGACCCTCGGATCCACCGTCAGCCTGGGATCCAGGCCTTAGGTAATGAGCAGCCTGGACGGCGAATGAGGTTTGGAGTTGAAATCCATCTGAGGCCTCTCTCCCTGCCAATGTCTACAGCTTAATAATTGCTTCCTCCTTCCTGCCGCATTCAGGTTCAAGAGAAACGCAAGCCCCTCCAGCGGCATTATGCAAATAGGGCCCACTGCGTTCCTGCGGCGGCATATAGAATATGTAAATTTATGGCAGTGGCGGAGGCTGCTTAAGACAGAAGATTTCTCAATGATGAAATTAGATTTTCTGGAAAGAGGCTTCCGAGGACCTGTCTGTGTTCCCCTGCCTCGTGCTATGCCGTAGCCACCGAACTGGTGCTCTGGGAAATAATTAACTGAATTATGGGCTGAAACCTATTAAAAAAAAAAAAAAAACAACAAAGACGGAAAGAAGAAACAGACCAGGTTTCACGAGGCCACAACAAATCCATACTTTCCAGAACGTGTACGCGGGGATGGTGGCCGTGAGGGAGGGTGGGTGGCAGGTAGGGGAGCAGAGGCACTGACACAGGACAGAGAGCTTTAGCACAACCTTGGCCTTCACACTGGGGGCCGTGGAGCTTCCAGGGTGGGGCGCCAAGGGCGGGAGAGGGGACAGGGCCTTGGTTTTAGCTCCAACCTAGCACTCGCTGTTGCTTTTATCTGCTTTATGTACCTGCTTTCTCCCGATTTTGTCAGAAGAAAGCATTTATGTCCTTTAAAAACATGGAAAAATTATTCATCTAGACCAGAGGCTCTCACAGTTGAACAGGAGGGCCTGTTAAACACGGATGGCTGGGTGCTGCTCACAGAGTTGCAGACTGAGTCGGTCCGGGGAGGGGGTACTTGGGGATGTACCTTCCTGACATGCTCAGGGTGACGGCTGATGCTGCCAGCCAAGGGATCACACCCTGAGAACCAGGGCACCAGGGCTAAAGTCTTCATTCGACAGACTGGGGAGACTGAGGCCCAAAGAGTTAGGTGCTTTATCCCAAGTCACACAGTGGAGGGGCGCCTGGGTGGCTCAGTCGATTAAGCGTCTGGCTCTTGATTTCAGCTCAGGTCATGATCTCAATGTCGTGGGATCGAGCCCCCGTATCAGGCTCTGTGCTGACAACTCAGAGCCTGCTTGGGATGCTCTCTCCCTCTCTCTCTGCCCTTCCCCTATTTGTGCTCTCTTTCTCTCTCTCTCTCTCTCTGTCTCAAAAATAAAGTCTGGGGCACCTGGGTGGCTCAGTCGATTGAGCATCCGACTTTGGCTCAGGTCATGATCTCGCGGTCCGTGAGTTCGAGCCCCGCGTCGGGCTCTGTGCTGACAGCTCGGAGCCTGGAGCCTGCTTTGGATTCTGTGTCTCCCTCTCTGCCCCTGCCCCGCTCACACCCTGTCTCTCTCTCCCTCTCAAAAGTAAATGCACATGAAAAAATAAATACATGAACAAATCCCGGTCACACTGGAATCCAGTCCAGGGCACAGGCTTGATTCCTCATCCTTAGCACGGTCACTGGGATCAGCTGATCATTTTTGATGTCACTTCCATTTGCCGAGTGCTTTCCATGTGCTGGACAACTTACACACCTGACCCCATTTAGCCTTCACCACCGTGCCGGGCAGAAGCACTGCACCTCCAGCAGGGATACCGCTATGGCTGGAACAGTTGCCTCCCTGCGAAGTTCATATGTTGATATCCTCTCCCTCCCCCCCCCTCCATGCCCTCCCCACCCCCAACGCACATACGAAGAAGAGGTCGTGGGAACAGAGTGAGAAGAGATAGCCCTCTCCGAGAACTGAACCTGCCAGCACCTTGAACTTGGACGCCCAGCCTCCAGAACTGTGAAAGATCCATGCACGCCATTTAACCTCACCCCCCACGCCCCCATCGAGGGTAGTTGACACAACAGCCCGAGCTGACGAAGGCAGTCACTGAGGCTGGGCATCACACTTGCTCATCATCAGGCTCCTCATCTGTAACGTGGGACGTCCTGACCCTTCGGAATGTTGGGGGGACCCCGCGAGATTTTACCCGTAACGTGCGGAGCTCAGAGCCTAGGCCACAGCTGTCAGAACATAGTCATTATTGTTTCTCTTGTAGTGATTATTATTAGTTGACTTGTGGGGAAGGGGAGACAGAGGGGGGGCTGTGAACTGAGCTTAGGGTTGGGAATAGAAGGATCTCAGTTCCAATCCTGAGCCTGAAGTTCACTCGCTGTGAGACGCTGGGGACATTTCGTCGTTCTAAGACCCGGATTTTGCAGAAGGAGTGGATGGAGCCCGGTGGCCCCAGAACACCCAGCTTTACGATCTATGATTCCATAATTCCCAGGGCGGGGCCGTTTGTCACCGTCTCTTCCTGGCCTCCGTGCTGCCAGTCTCGGCCCCACCACTCCACCTTTCGAAAATCCTCAGGTGGCAACGAGTTCAGTGTTCTCCTGCTCAACCTTTCTGTGGCTATTTCCCTTCCTTGGGTCATGTACAAGCATCTCAGCTTAGCACCCAGCCTCCTTCATGCTCTGGCGCCTCTCAGCCCCTCATTCCCTGTCTCTCCCTCTTCCCGTTTATTTCCCAGGGACCCTCAAAAGTACCCTCAGATCCTGGCTCTCAGGCACCGTGCAATTTCCCACCTTCCTCCCCTTACTCTCGCTGTGCCTTCTGCCTGGTGCCCCACCCCTGCCCTTCCTCTCCTTGCCTGCAATCTGTTTGAACTTCAGCACTCAGCTCAGATATTTGCTGCCCTGAGAATCCTCCCCTCACCTACCTTCGCCCTGCCTCCGACCCCGGGCTGCACGAAGTGCTTCCTCTTAGCTGCATGTGTGTGTCTCATTTTAGTCCTTAATACTTTGTATTGCAGTGCTCTCCTGAATTTCTTGCCTTTTCCACTGGACGGTGACTAGTTTACAGGAAGAGACAACCTTCTTCATCAGGCTTTTTGGAAATGTTCTGCTTTGTTGTTTTATCTGCTGCCTATAAACCTCATACGTGCAGGGGCTGTGTGTGTGTGTGTGTGTGTGTGTGTGTATGTACATACACATATGTATATATATATATATATGCAATATATACACATATTGTGTTTGCCACCATAATCGCAGCATGTTATTTCCATGCCCGGCACATAGGGAATGTTCAACCCTTGAATTAATAAATCCAAAATCTCTGCCCATTTTCGCAGATTTCTTATTAACCGTTATATCCCTATTGCCTTCCAAAATGTCTGGCATGCAAACGCTCAGGAAATGGTTCCTGAGTGAATGAATATATGAATAAAATGAATGACTTCATATGTAAGTGTATCAGTCAGCTGTCGCTGCCTAACAAGCAGACGCGAAATCCCCATTGCCTACAACAATAGATGTTTCTTTCTCAGCTAGCTTTATTCTGCGAGTCAGATGGGACAGCTCTGAGCCGCAGCCTCTGTCTGGCCCAGCTCCACCTTCTTTCCATCCCCTGTGGGCTGGCAGTGTAGCCAGAGCACGTTTCTATCATGATGAGGGCAGAGGTGTGAGAGAAAAAGTAGAAACTCACAAGGTTTCTTAAGGTCTCATCCCAGAAGTGGCACTCTGGTCCTTCCATTCACATAACCCTGGCCAAAGCCAGGTACATGGTGAAGCTCAAAGTCAATGCTGAGGGATGTGTCCTCTAGGAGGAAAGGCTGCAAAGTCCCATGACAAAAGGCATGGGCCTAGGGAGGTGTGAAGGATGAAGGCCAGTAATTCAGTCTTCTCCAATGACCAACCCCAGCATCTAGCCCAGAGCTCATGGCACATAGCAACCACTCGCTATGACTGCTGAGACGAAGTGGCCATTGTGGCCCTCCCAATGTTCAAGGCACTAGAACATCTTTGCACATTCTGCATTTTACACCCTCCTTCCTCTCCACCCTGCAATTTTCAATGATTTTCCAGTGCTTGCATTAAACAATCTCCAGGTCTCTGCCCACAGGCATTGCCATGCTGGGGCATGTCACAAACGTGCCCCCCACCCTGTCCTTCTCCCGGCCCACAGTGCACGTTGCGAGGGTCCCCCTGATGTTTAATGCATGAGCCCACATCCTCCCAGCAGCCGCCGCAGACAGATTCTCTCAGCATGGGAACGGCCATGAAATCAGATGACTGTACAGGAAGCAGTCGGCCCCCGCCCCCCGCCCCTGCCTTCCAATTGTTGTGAGGTTGCCCTGCTTCGACTCAATTCCAGTTTTGTAATCTCTTTTATTAATGTGCCGGAGGCAGAGAAAAATGCATTTGTAATTTCCCCTTAATGGCTGGTGGAACTTCTTTTTGCTTTCTTTGTGAGCATTTGTTTGTGGTACACACACACACACACACACACACACGCACACACACACACACACGCATGCACGCACACACGCTTGAGGTCAGGATGAATTGAGTGGCAAGACAGTGGATATCAAAGCACAAGCATAGAGTTTTGGAATATTTCAGTAGGAAGGGGCTGAGCCCAATGGCTGCCATATTGTGTTCCCAGAGCCCTGGGCTTCCTCATCAGAGGGTACTGCAGGGCGAGAAGAAGTGGGGTGAATTGGTAGCCCCCCACCCCTGACCTTGCCTCACTCAGAGCATCCCTGTTTTAACCTGCTTTGTATACTGTAGGTATCCATAGGCTTGTTTGGAATTCCAGGTGCTTCTGCTGGTGTACCAGATATTCAATAACCCTTGTCTCCTCTGCCCCCGGTTTCATAGAACACAAAACCAAATCTCAGAGAGCCTGTGACTAATCCAAAGTCACGAGATGAGTTGAGGGTGAGGGTACTTAGGGACTGGGCCCCTCGTCTTCTGATTCCAAACTTGATATTCGTTGCCTGCAAGGAGGTTATACCTCAAAATGATCAGCATCGTCATTACAATGGTTATATATATATATAGTTTTCATCTCCCAAACACATTGACCATGGATACTTGTGCTACAGGAAAAAGCCATAGGGGAGAGGTCTCCTTTTGCTTGCAGAAAGGAGATGAATATTTACTGAGCACCTAGCATATTCTAGGCCCTGGATTGCAGGCACTTTTGATACTTACTATGCAACCAAAACCTTACCACCAGGTGGGAATTAGTGTTTTCTAATGTTACAGATGAGGACGCTGAGGTTCAGATGGGTAAGGAACTTCTTCAAGGAGGCATGGCCATGACATGATGTCAAGGGATTCCAACCTGGATTCTTCTTCTTTTAAAGAGCCAGTCAAGTTTTAAAGTATTTAGCCCATCATGGATTTTAAGAGTCAGAATCATTGAAACGATCGTATATGATGGTAGTGACCATAGATGCTGCAAGATATTGAGTGCTTACCTTGAGCCTGGTGTATACTGACTGCTTTACACACAGGGCTGCCAGGTACATTTGTGCAGGGTGTGCGCTGCATAAGAGCTCCTGACCTCAGGGTCAAGGGAGAGCTGAACTCAATCTTTAAACTGCTCAGCACACCTTTAGGTAAGACTGCATGCACCCGGAGGAAGGGGTACGTTTTCTAATTGCCCTGCCTTTTCCTAAGTCAGTCAAAGGCACTCTGGGCAAGCTGCTGTCCCTGCTACCTACCTGATCTTATGCTCCCATAGCCACTACAGTAGCTTTGTGACTATGCCCGTTTTAAAGGTGAAGGAACAGAGGCACAGGGAAGTTAGATTTCCCACCCAGCATTCTGCAGTTCTTTCAGTGGCAGGACCAAAATTTGAACCCACGATTGCAAAATGCCAAGGTTAGAGGAGATGGAAATTTGCTGCTATATCCGCTCATGCTCCCTGCTCCCCTAATACTGTTGGGTTTCACGAAGTTCTAGAGATAGAATCTGGGGATTCAAGGTCCAAGGGCTTCTGGGAGGAGGTGTTCTCAGGGATTCTGAGACAGCAAATGAGCCTCAAGGATCAATCCAGATCAATCCAGTTGGGCTCTTCAAACAATCTCTCCACCATCCGTGTCCCCAAAGAAGACCCCATGGAGGGGACAAAAGATCCCCCAGGTTGTGTGGCTCTGACCTCCCCCCCCCTCCCAACCCGGTACCCTCTTTCCTGGAACAGCCATGAGCTGGAGGAAGACTCCCTGGAGATAAATGTCTACTCAAAGCGAATTGTCACGCAATGTCCCAGAGCCAATTACTTATTCTGAGGGACCCCGAGGTGGCTTGAGGACTTGACAAAGAAAGAGGAAATAATTTGCAATGTGCTGTTTACACATAATCAAAGTGTACTAAGGGGAAAAAATAGTATCACAGCCTACAGCTTCCCACGTTTTATTTTGATCTTCTCCTAAATCATTACATAAGTGGAGAGGCAGCTGGAGACTAATGTTTTGGGGGAGAAAAACATGTTTGGGTGTGTTTGGTTAAAGGAAGAAAGGACTTTCTGTAAGCATGAAGGCATGGCCAAAGAGGGCTGAATGAGACCGCGTCCCCCATCGCCCCAAAAAGGAGGCAGTAAATGACAGGTAGAGGACCCCTGCTCGATGCCACACACAGAGGCAGGCACTCGACAAGAGTCATGACTGTGGATCCTCACATCTATCCCAGGAGGCAGGTTCTATCACTGGCTCCGTTTCACAGGTGGGGAAGTTGAGCCCCAAGAAACAAAGTCTCCTGTCTGAGGACATGTGACCTGCGTGAGCTGAACCCAGGACTCGCCATCCAAGCCAGGCTGATGTTGGGGAGTCCAGGCTGTTTTTTCACCTCGGTGTTCAGCCTCCAAGTCAGTTTCCCTGAGTTTTGATGTTGGTCATTCATTTTGGGACCATTAAAGGGCTTAAAACAGGGGTTCCCTTCTCCAGAGGAGAGTCCTGGGAGGTGGTGCTGCTTCTGGCCCCTCTCCAATTGTCCTCTGATCACTTCTGCTGCATACGACTAATAAAGCGGGGAGAGGGGGTCAGTGGGGACAAAGGAGACTCAGGCAGGAGACCTCAGGGAGCTGCATGGTGACAGGGGGTGTGTTGCTCATGATCTAAAAGAAGAGCCCTCTCAGGGATGGCCCCTGCTCTGGATTTTTTTCTAAACATTTTCTGGAGTTCCTTTTCTCCCCCTTATATAGAATTTAATGTCAAATTGGCTAACACACAGTGTATATACAGTGTGCTCTTGGTTTTGGGGGTAGATTCCCGTGATTCATCGCTTCCATGCAACACCCAGTGCTCGTCCCCACAGGTGCCCTCCTCGGTGCCCATCCCCCTTTTTCCCCTCTCCCCGGCTCCCCCATCAGCCCTCAGTTTGTTCTCTGTATTTAAGAGTCTCTTATGGTTTGCCTCCCTCTCTGTTTGAAACTATTTTTCCCCTTCCCTCCCCCCATGGTCTTCTGTTAAGTTTCTCCGATTCCTTCTTTCTCTCTCCTGGATATCTTCACCTCTAGCGACCCTTCTTCTCTCTTACCTCCCCTGACTTTGAGGAGCCAAGATACCGTCTTAGAACTTCAGAGTTGTTCACCCTCCCGTGTTTGGACCCACCTTCCCCTCTCATTGGCCTGGGATCTTGGAGCCACAAGGGACCTCAAAAGTAGATGTAGTCCAGCCCTGGAGTCAAGGTGGGTGAAGTGATCTCAGCCCCATTTTGGAGACACGTTCTCGGAGGCCAAGTGCTCACTTCAGGCCCCAAGTAGAAGAGAACTCAGGCCCACAGTCTAGCCCCCAGGACCCCCCATCTACCGGGTTGCTTCGCAGGAGAACCTGCCCCGCTCTTTGTTCTCCACCCGCCCCTGTGTCTCCGAGGCCCGTGCCATCTACATCTACACGCGCCCGCATTTGCATGAAACACACAGACACGCACGCAGGACTGCTCCCGGCTTGAACAGCAAGGGAAGCCAAATGCCGTTCACATCTTTCTGGGGAGGAGTGCGTCCGTCCCGCTTCTGTCCTTGCCAAAGCACCATACGTGCCAGACGTGCATATATTCCGCGTGAATTTCCTTAATCTCCCTCACAGCTGTCCCTCTCCACGGCCTCTGCTAGAGCATTCCCAAATTACTTGTCTCTTGGCGGGTATAGCAGCCTGTTCCCCAGCTCCTCTGTCCCTTTAAAAACAACCAAAATAATGGCTGCTGTGTGTGTGGCCCTCGCGACGTGCTAGGCATTGGGATAAATGACATACATGTTGCCACCCTGGAATGGAAGCATATGACCCCCTTTTACAGGTTGGAAAAAAGAGGCTCTAAGTCTAACGGCCTCACCCAGGGCTGGGTGAGCTATTGAGCTATTGAACCATGGCTGGCTCTGAGACTTGGGCTGGTGACCCCTGTCAGACTGCCCTCTGATATCCCATCCAGCTGAGCCTGCCACCATGATGACCACAACACAGGACAGAGTCCCTGTTCCAGAGACCCCAGAGGATAGCTGCTCAGGAAGTGCACTGACCATTTCCGCCTCTGATGGTGCCATTTTCTCTGTGTGAACTCAGGTAAGTCACTTAACCTCTCTGCGCCTTAGTGTCCACTCCTGTAAAATGCAGGTCGCTGGAGTGCTTCGCCATATAGCGTTGCTCTGAAAATTGATAAGATAATCTCAAGGAAGCACCGTGCAGTGTTTCCCAGCACCCAGTCAGTGTTGGGTAATTTAACGATCATGGCATAAAGAGATACTTTTTGTGTCTGACACTCAAGGCTCTCTTGGGCCAGGCTCTGCTTTCCTTTCGACCATAAAAGCCCACCACCTCCATCTTGCTTCCCACTCTTGGTCCAGAGGGAGCTCCTCGCTGGTCTTCACAATGGTGGTCCCCACCATCACCTCTGTAAATTTGTCCAGATGGGTCTGTCTGTCCCTCTGCCTTTTACCTTCTCTGCAGACCCAGGTTTGATTTGCCCTTAATGCCCAGCTCAGAGACTGACTCTTCTCTGGGGTCTTTTCTTTCCTTCCCATCAGAGGCCACCTCTCCCTCCTCTGGACACAGCCTTGGAGGTCTTACTTGTGTCAGGTTAAAGATACAGCTACTCTAGTGATCCTGGATTTTCCCCTTTATACTTTAAATGCTACTGGATGGAAGGAATCCCGGGTCCTTGAATGACTGTAGGGAGCAATGGCACACGTCCTGAAAACCCACACTAGACTGTGCTCTGAGCAAGAAATAAACCTTTGTTGTGCTGAGCCATTGAGAACTGGAGGTTCTTTCTTACAGCAGCTCTCCTGCCCTAATAAATCCACCTAACTCAAATCGATCTTTCTTCCCCATATTTCTATCCCCATATTGTTTCAGGAAGAGATTAGTCATTTAAAAGTGTATTTTAAGAATAGAATGAAAGAAGAACACCTGTAAGAACATGAAATAGCATCGGTTAGAACACTCAGAGATTTGTACTGTGAAAATCAACACTCCTACAGTATACGGATCAACATTTTAGCGCTGAGCTTCCTAGGAGCCAGGGTAAAAAGGGAGACATGTTTAGTTACACACTCCCCAGATCCTCTGAGATAAATAAAAATACCACTGCTAAAAATAACTACGGTAAGAGTTACAGAATGGTTTTTCCTTGGTGTCTTTATGAAAAAGGCCACTGAGTGGCTACAGCCCAACTCCATACTGTTCAGCACTTGTTCTGTGTAGCAAGTCTTTCCCACGTCTTTTCTTCGCGGAAACACAAGCAAGTAAATGATGTTGAGAGATCCTCTTGACGCGCCTCACAGGGCAGTACTTGTGCTTCTCTGGAGGCCTGGGATATCCTGGAGGAAAGAGACTCACCCCTTTCATTTCTGTGTTTTTATGTCTTAGAGTACAGTCTAGTATATGAGGTGAACACACGGTGAGCATCTTGATTATTGGTACTAAACGTGTGTTTGAGTGTGTGTGCTAAGTGTGTAAGGCTAGTGCTCTGTGCACCATGAGCTGTATTGTGGGATTGCACGTGTCGTGTGTGTGTGTTACGGGGTGCTGTGCGTGGGGTGTACTCATGTTGAGCACATGTGTGGCGTGCAGAGGTGTGTGACACGCGTGTACGTTGCGTGTGCATTGGGCGAGCGTGGTGTGGGTGTCCTGTGAGCTCGGTGTCTGTGGTGTGCATTTTGCCTGGGTGTCATCTGGGTGGTGTGCGTGCTCCGTGTGCCTTGAGTGTTGGGGGGCCGGTGCGGGAGGTGTAGGTACCGTGTTTCCTGAGTGCGTGTCCTGGTGTGCCTTGTGCGTGCCTTGTGTGTGTGCGCAGTGGAACCGCACCTGCACGTGTGCCCCAGGGTCCTCTGTGCCCTGAGCCTGTTCCCCGCAGGGTCGGCGCACCTCCCTGTGCGCGAGGCTGTGACACTGTGTATCCCTTGGGTGAGCACACGGCTCGTACCCCCGCCCCACGCAGGCTCCGCGCGGGCATCTACGCGTGTGCCCTGTGAGTCATTGTGGATACATCTCAAAGGCGGCGACTATTGTCTTCAAACAGAGAACAGCCATTAACACACTCATTAATTAGGATCATGTTGACACTTCTATTGCCGACTGAAAACATCTGTCTGTTTAATCAGTCTTCTTAATTCCTTACACTTATTCTCTCCGCGAGAGAGGGTGGGCTTGCTCTCCCGTGTGTGTACGCTGGGGCTTTACGAGGTGGGGGCACGGGCTCTGTCTATATTGTCACAGGGTGACAGCTCTCGGGCCAGCCCGTAGGCTTCTTAGCAAACGAACGTCCCTTTCAGTGGTGAATGAAGAGCCGGCCATGGGTCACTTTGCCAGTGGCCGGTCCTCGTTCGCGGGGGCAGCGTGAGCGACACATTATAGATCGGGAGTAAGATCTCCTCCACGGCTACGTTGGAGGACTATGTTGAAACGCGACGGGGCGCGATGCCATGCGGTCCTGGGTATGCCAACCTCTCCACTGCACTCTCCTTCCCACCTGGACTTGTCCCCTAAACCCAGCAACAAGCAGCTGGTAACCTTGACCGAGTCCGTTTGCCCACAGCTTCAGTTTTCTTATACGTAAAATGGGATGATAAAGGGCAAAAGTAAAAATGAAGAGAAAATATACATAAGTGAAAAGGCAGCTTGGAGACCTGGAACCAAGGAGGTGTATACAAAATGTCACTTCTGTCCCCAAAGGCCCCTGACCCCACATGAACTCAACAGGGTTGGGGAAAGACGAGAAAAGGACTCAAGGTCAGGGACTGGCTCTGGTCACAGTCCCCACCACCCACACCACTGGACATCCAACGCATGTCTGCTGTGTCCCTCCTCTGTGCCAGAGGAGGCTGGGTGCTGGGCACACAGTCTCTGCCCTTGGAGAACCCAGCAAGCCCAGATGAGAGAGAAGTTGCCATGGAGGCTCACTGGGATCTTGTTCATGGATGTGGCATTCCCAGAAGAAGGGGTGGATGAACAAAGGCTCCAAAGCTGGGGCAGGGAGGGGGAAAGCTCCTAGGACGGGGAGCGTGGTGGAGAGTGGCAGGGGTGAAGTGGAAATGTAGGAGGAGGGGATGGGCAGTGGAGGGGTTTTTGCCACTGGGTTTTTTGTTTTGCCTCGTTGTTGTTCTGCATTTTGTCTCACTTACTATTATATTTAGATACCTTTACAATGACCACAAAGAGTTCTACTTCATTTTTTAAAAAAATAATTGAAGTTTCTTATACATAATGTCGTATTTTAAAATCTGAACCACACTGGGGGACCCGCAGGTCATTTCCAGCTTGAGGATATTGATGTGATTGCCTCAGGGAATTTTCTTAGCAATGGGTCAAAGGATACGTGCGCATGTGCTTTAAAGATAATTTCTTTTTACTATTTTTTTAATTGTGGTAAAATACATACAACAGAAAGACTGTAGGCCACACCTAATTGAGCAGTGAGATCTTTGTTTCCCTCTTTAAGCATACTTCACTGCTGCTTTTTACCTTAAAATGAGTCCCAAGCTTTTCTCAAAAGGATCCTAAGAAGGTTCGATAGGAAGCTGTGCAGAGAGGCTTGCCCAGTGCCTGGCACATAGCTCCCTGTTGGGAGGCATTATTTTGGGGGAACTGACAAAGCATAGCGCTTTGGTGTCCAGACTCTGGACTCAGGCTTGCGAGCTGTGTGACCGTTGGCCAATCGCTGCCCCCCTCTGAGCCTCAGCTTCCTCAGAGAACTGTGACAGTGGCATAAGACAATACGGATAAAGTGGGCGGTGCCATTTGGATGTGCAGCCAATGATATGTGATCTTCAAAGCATTGTTATTACCTTCTGCTCATTCTGCATTTGAAGAGAAATGGTGCCCTCAGTTAAGCTTCATGAATGTTTATTTGGCTGCTATGGTCCAAGTGATGCTGTCACACATCTTCTTTCCTACAAAAGAGCATTCTACCAGGTCTGGTTTGCTCCTGTAGATGATGGTGATAGCAAGTGGTGGGTCTCTGAAGGACAGCTTCACTTGTTTTTTAGGCAGAGTGAAACTCCAAGGTAAGAGACAGATTAAGCCACATTTCATGCTCCCTGAGAATTAGTTACCATCTTATGTAGTCTTCACAATGACCCCTTTGAGGGTGATACCATACCCATTTTACAGCTGAAGAAACTGAGTTTCTTTTTTTTTTAATTTTTTTTTCAACGTTTATTTATTTATTTTTTGGGACAGAGAGAGACAGAGCATGAACGGGGGAGGGGCAGAGAGAGAGGGAGACACAGAATCGGAAACAGGCTCCAGGCTCTGAGCCATCAGCCCAGAGCCCGACGCGGGGCTCAAACTCACGGACCGCGAGATCGTGACCTGGCTGAAGTCGGACGCTTAACCGACTGCGCCACCCAGGCGCCCCAAGAAACTTTCAAAAGGCTTAGGCAGGGGCGCCTGGGTGGCTTAGTCAGTTAAGAGTCCAACTTCCGCTCAGGTCATGATCTCACGGGTTTGTGAGCCCCATGGGGGGCTCTCTGCTGGCAGTGCAGACAGACCCCACTTCAGATCCTCTGTCCCCCACTCTCTGTGCCCCTTCTCTGCTCACTGTATCAAAAATAAATAAATGTTAAAAAAAAAAGCTTAGGCACTTCCCCCCAGATTACACTGCTAGTTCATAGTTGGACTGTGAATTTAACTACAGCTGTTTTTTTTTGTTTTGTTTTTTTTGACCTTAAACTACTCATGTTTTTGGATGGGTGGATCAAACAAACAGACAAGAAGAAACCTAGTGGACCTGCCTGGACCTTTTAATTTGCAGAGATGAAAATTCCATTCAAACTAGTTTAGGCAAAATGGGAACTCATGCGTTCTCATCAACTGAAAGTCAAACCTCGATTGCCGGGGGGCGGAATTCAGACGTCTACCAATGTTACCAGGAAAAGTCTATTTCTCCATGATGACAAGATAGTCTCCCCATAGCTTTAGGGTTCGTTCAAGCCTGGAAACCCCAGCTAGGAGAGGGGCAGCTCCGAAGGTAGTCCCAGAATTGACCCTGATTGGCTTAGCTTGGGTTACATTGGCATCCATTAGTCGATCATGGCCTTGAGAATGAATGAGGCATTTTTATTGGCCCGATGTGATCTGCAGGACCATCTCTGGATTGTGGAGGTCACATTCATTCCACCTGAACCCAATGACCCTGAAGTGGAAATTTTCCCAGAAGAAAACCTGTAAGCTTGACTTAAAGATGGAGATATGGAAGCTGGGAAGAGAACAGGAACCTACCTGCTCCAGCTGGTTTGGGATTACACAGAAAGGTAACCTGGAGGGATATTAAAAGGCACTTCAGTAAGCCTAAAAATGGCAGCACTTATCCCCAGCCAGCCTCAAGGCGGGGGACAGGCCACATGACTCTACCGAAGCCCCCTTCCAGCCAGCCTTTTGGGATGGCTCCAACCAGGACTCATTGTTCTGGCAAGTCCCCCAAAGCCTTGGGAACCAAAAAGCCAAGAAAAATGCAGGGCCATCTGCTAGGGCCCTTGTCTTTCTTCCTCCTCATCGTCTTCTTCTTCGTCGTCTTTTAATTATGAAATGTCTATCGCTGGATTATTGATCTCCTGCTGGTAAGAGCTCCTGGGGTGATATATGGCATGTGAGCCTACTCCTTTAATTCCACAGCACGATTGAATATTGCCTTCGATGAAGTGCTTATTAGTCATGCATTCAAGAAGTGAAATAGCTTGTAGCTCTGAGGCAGGGCCTTTGCGGGGGGATTGTCAGTGCTGGGGGGTGGGGTGCAGAAGTTCCCTTCTGGGCTCCCTAAGGAGAGGGACAGACACTTGTCTGAAGGCAGAGGGACAGTTTGTCCCCATTAAAACCTTCCACCTCTGGATAAGCCACTACTCCCAGTCTTTCACTCAAAAATATACTACCCCCTCTTCTTGACAATGTACCTAAAGTTCCACCATTAATTAGGCCATTCCTTGGGCTTAAGAAGTTACCCATAAAGGCCACTGCTAACATGGATATGAATTTTAAAACTGTGATTACAACCATGCTACTTGCCATTTGTTGAGCAATTATCCTTCCTCTCTTTCTTCCCCCTTTCCTTTCCTTTCCTTTCCTTTGTTTCCTTCCCTTCCCTTTCCTTTCCTTTCCTCTCTCTTCTTTCTTTTCTCCTTCCTTCCTTCCTTCCTTCCTTCCTTCCTTCCTTCCTTCCCCTCTTCCTCCCTCCCTCCATTTTTCTCTCTCTCTTTCTTTCTTTCTCCCTCCATCTTTCTTTCTTTCTTTCTTTCTTTCTTTCTTTCTTTCTTTCTCTCTTCATTTCACGTAAAGAAACAATTTTAGAGTAGCCAAGTACCAGTAGACCATAAGTGCCATGACTAGACTTATTTGGACAAACTCTGATCTCAGCCTGCAGAATGAACTATATGCTATCTCTAAGGTAACACACTAGCCCATTAGTACAGAGTTGTGGGGGACTAGGGGAGAAGCGAAGCAGGCAATAAATGACTCAAGGATAGGGAGGAATAGACAGATTTTAATTCATTTAATGAATTGCTTCAACTCTCTCTGCCTTGATTTCGTTACCTGAAAAGTGAAAAGGCTCATGGTATTGTTGTAAGGATGTAAGGAGATAATTCATGTAAAGCCCTTAGCAAGGGGACTGGTCCCTAGCAAATGCCCAATAAATGTTGGCAGTTCTTGATATTAGTGTTCATATTGGCCACTCCAGGGGTCTGTTTATTTCTGTATTGCATACAATAGGCATTCCATAAATGCTTATGGGATTAATCCCTTTGTCCTGACACCCATGCTAAAAATCCTGAAATAGACCCATAAGGATGTTTTAATCCTTGTCTTGCTTTCATCCTTACATCAATTGGAGTCACTGAGAAATGATGCTGATTGTGATGATGGTGGTGGTAATGGCAGTAGCTGCCATTCCCACAGCAGGGCCTTCAATTTGGGTTCCGTGCAGGGGGCTAGGTGAGTTAGAAGTGCCTTGGTGGGGTGGGGGTGGGAAGGAGAAAGAACAAGATCCAAGCTTTTAAAGAACTTCTAAAGCTAAGGCACCACCTATTAAATGGTCTGTGCCCTCATGTCCACTCTTCCCCACCTCACTACACCTGGAAGGAATCAAATGACAGGCATGCTTCAGCCTATGACATAAAAAATAAAAGACAAGCTCTGTTCCAAAGCCTCTAAGGACATTCAGAGTCTGGGTCAGAGGCACTGACCTCATCTCATGATCTGCTCTGCCTTGTTCTCCCCATTATGGCCACACAAACCTTCTTTCTGTTATTTGACTATATCAAATTCTTTCCAGCTTCAGGGCCTTTGCACTTACTGTGCCCTCTACTTCAAATCTTTTTCTATGGGCTCTTTGCATGGCTATATCATCATTCAGGTTGTAGTTTCAATGCCAGTTCTTCAGAGACACTTTCCTTGATCTCTCAACATAATGCAGTCCCATTCCACCCCAAGTCACCTTCCATGCCCAAACTTTGACTATCGTCTTGATGTCAAAAAACTAAAATCAGTGTCTAAATTCTTTGCTTGCTTTCTGTCTCCTTAACATAAAGAAGGGGGAAGAGATCAGACTACTTTCATTCATGTTGTTTCCCAGAATGTAGCACACAGTAGGTGCTTTTTGATAGGTGAGGTGTTTTGATTTGAGGAAAGTGTCCCCATTTGGAAGATGTTCCCCTCTGCAGTGGGAGATTGAAAGGAAGGAAGATCTCTGGTTCTGAATCCCCAAATGGGTCATCACAGGGAGAAGCTGGACATCTCTAAGGGGCTAGGTGAGGGAAGAAGAGGAGAACTTGGGATGGAGTGTTTGCCTTTAGGGAGGTGGCTGGAAGGAGAGGGGCTGGCTGGGGAAGAAAGTCAAGCCCAGGGTCCTGGGGGAGCAGCTGAGAAAATGGAGATTGGGGCAAGGAAAGAGGGGAGAATACAAGGAGGAAGAAAGCGAGATGGAGAGAAACAGAAGGCAAGAAAGAAAAGTAGAGAGGGCAAAATGGTGGGGGAAAGATGGAGAAAAAGATAAAGGGAGAAATGGAGAGAAATTGACAGAGAGAGAGGAAGGAAGGAATTGATCTATGGAAAGAGAGGTGGGGGAGCTAGGGAGAGAGAGAAAAATAGGAAGGAAACAAGAGGAAACTGTCTTTTATGGGAAAAGCAGTCTATGTGAGGGTGAGGGAGAGAGAACCCAGTGTATGTACCAGCCTTGGGCCAGAGTGCAGCCACCTCTCATTTCAGCACTCTGGACAGAGACGCCCTCTACCCAGAAACCCTATTGCTAATCAGCCTGTGACCTTGTACTGATAGAAAAAATGGAGTCCAAAAGAGAGGTGACATGGTCATACTGCCAGTGGGACAGACACTTTGAATGGTGAAAAACTTGGAAGGGACCATGTGCTGGTACAAAGGCTTAGCAATGCCTCCCCCACCTCCCTGCCCAGGGGTCTCCCTGTCATAAAGCCAGCCGACACCCCCAGCCCCATGGGAAATCTGTAGACTCAACTCACTTCCCGCATGGATGACCCTCAGCCATGGAAGAACCCAAACACGTTAAATTCCCCTTCCTCATTTGTTCTCTGACCCATTTCACATCTGAGTGCTCCTCAGCAAACCCACCTGCCGTCCTCTGTCCCAGTGAGGGAGAGGCAGGATGAATTAAACTGGCCCTCCTGGGATACCTACCGAATGCTTCATGCTTGGGTACAAATGTGACTTCTCTGAATTGTGAAACCAATAAGCACATCAGTGGGAAGAATCATCGCCATCCTTTGAAGGGTCTCGTCAGTGGCCAAGACTTCCTGTGTGGGAGGAGGGTCAGGCAGGGGTTAAGGCTGCCAACTCTGCTCTCTGTCCAGGTCCAAATGCTGGTTGCCTCTCTGGGGGCTTTATGGTTAGCAAGGACAAGCCAATAAGTCTTTCCAACACTCAGTTTCATCGTCTGGAAAATAAGGTAATAGGGCCTTCCTCCTAAGCTTCTTATAAACTTTTTTTGAAGTAAGTCTTGAGTGTGGTGTAAATGATTAACAAATGAGAAAAAGGAGCAGAAGGAGGAGGAAGAGAAGGACGAGGGGGAGGAGGCAGAGGAGGAGGAGGAGGAGGAGGAGGAGGAGGAGGAGGAGGAGGAAAAGGTGATGATAGTGATGACGATGATGATGGTGATGCTTTATCCTCCTGATTATTTCAGTGACTTGTTATAACCCATTATAGATGTGGTAACTAGAAGGAAGTGGCTTTTGTGGGTCCACACTGCAAGCTAATAGCAAATCATGGACAAAACTCATGTTCCTTATTCCATCCACTACAGTCTGAGAAGATGATCCCATTAGGAGACTCTTGAGAAAGTATTTTTCCCTTGGGTTTTCTCTGGCCCACCCATAGTTCCCAGCACCTGCATGGAGGTGAAGGGTGTCAGGCATAGAGGACAGGATCCCAGCTCTGCACCAGCAGTCTGTGCATCTCTGAGCAAGCCGCTCCCCGTCTCCAAACTTCAGTTTCCCCTCTGTTCAATGGGAAGGAGGTTGGGCCAGGGGACCACTGAGGCTCCTGGTGGCTCTCTGAGATCCCGCCTGTGATTGGTACTTTGCAGGATGTCCCAGGAGCTCAGGGATTCTCTGAGGGCATTTGACAGCTTTTGAATTCTACCTGTGGAGGATTCGACTGATGTCTGGGGAGTTTTCTGGCGTAAAAGCATATTTCAATAGATGCAGACTCAGGGGGTAGGTTCTCTGGAGACAGAGAAGCCTGGCAGAAAGAAGATATAAAGAAATCTCCAGGGCTCTGTGGGTCCCGAAGGCTTCAGGGGGGAAAGCCATGGGAGTACATGTATCTCATGAGCTTGCTCGACAACACACTTAGTGTTGGAGTGTCTACCCCGGTGGTTTTAGAGAATTCTCCAACCCAGCAAACAATACAGGTGGGAGACTGGGAGCTGGGTACTCACTTGGACAGCATCTCTAAGAGGTGGGGAAGACAGGTGTCCAGAATCGGGGTCCAGCACACTACTGGTGCCATTGTTATCCCCATAGGTGGATATCCCCAGCCTTGTGTGGGGTTCTTTGGTCAGGACTGTGGGATGATGACAGGGGCTGGTCCTGTTCTGTGGAGTCTTACCATGAAGTCTGCAAGAAGAGGTGCCATGACATATCAAGGACCGGGCACTCATGATGTTAGAGGCAGAAGACCAGGCAGGCAGACACAGATGGCCAACAGATGCCAGGGATGGGCCCTGGGTGACCTGTGTTCATGCCCTGGCTCTAATGCTAACTGCCCTTTATTTTGAGATGGGCCCTGTCTTTCTGGGGGCAACATATGTTTCAGCCACTTTTGTTCCAGCTCCTATGGCCTCTCCTGGACTCTTTCATTGGCAGGGGCACAGGACAGGTAAGAACTGAGATGGTTTTTAGTGACAGAATGGGTAAGACTCATGAGGAACACAGATTTCCTCCTATTTTCACTGTCCCAGCCTCTTGTGGGCACCCAGTGTCTGCCTGTCAGAGAGAAAAGGAAGCAATGCACTTGTTCCCAAAAAATGCCAAGAACAAAGGGAAGGAGGTAAGGGGGCATTTCTCCCTCTTTGTTTTGATGCTTAGGTTGTAGAATCTATTTCACCTGGTGATTAGAATCATGGGACCTGGGGTTAGACTCCCCAGGTTTGGAGGCCTGACTCCACCACATCCCAGCTGTGTGACCTTGGACAAATGAGTTGACTTCTCTGAGCCTCAGCTTCCTCATCTGTAAAATTGGGCTGATCACTTTCCCTCTGTGAGTGTCAGGTTCCCCATCTGTATTGGGAATCTGTAAGTGCACTAATGATCACTCTTTACTTATGAATGTTTTCTCCTGCTCGACTTAAAAAAAAAGTCACAATAGCAAACGTGTGTAATGGGTTCGCTGTGCATTGGGCACTGTTTCAGGCTCTTTGTCCTAACTCGCTTGACCGTTCTACAGCCCTATGAGTTATGTGTTGTTATTATGGAAGCCACTTGACAGATGGGGAAATTGAGGCTCTGAGAGGTTCAGTCAATGGGTCAAGACCGCCTATTTTTAAAGGGGTGGTGCTGGACTTGAACCAGGTTTGGCTGACTGCAGTCCTGTGTACTTATCCATTTTTCCCTAGGTCTCCTGACACCCAAGCCATGGCCTGGAAGTCAGGATGCTATGGGTACCCAGTTGTCCCCCAGTTCCCTGCCTGAGTTTGTTAGCGTTGCTCAGAGTCTGTTTCCCCCTCCATGCACACTGCCCTCCCCCCCCCCACCCCTCAATGCACTGGCTGAGTGATCTTGCTGAGCCCTCTGCGGGGCACTGGCCAAGGTCCTGACTGATTATTGACAAATTAAAAATATAAGCTATTGACCAGACACTGGGATGGAGTCCCGGAGCTGAGGACCTGAATCTCAATGAGGCCGCTGAGCGTGGAGGTCGATCTTGCAGGTGGAGGAGGAGGCGGACAAATTGCCCCATGCCTAATGCAGAGTCTGATGCTCTGGTTAATAACTGTCTGGTGCAGAGTGGGGGCAAGCGTCTGCCTGAGTCAGCTCACTCTCCACCCGGCAAGGGCCCCACACTCCCCTCACCTGATCCAGTAACCTCCCTGGTACGAGAATCCCTAACCCCATTTTACAGAGATACACAAGGTCAGGAAGTATTAAGTGGAGGGGCTGGGATTTGAACCCAGATCCTCCTAACTATAAAGCCTGGAGCTCAGAGACTCAGGAAACCATGATTTCAATCCTGGCTGCAACCTTTCTCCCTTCTCATGTCCTCCTGCTGTGTGATTTTGGGAAAATCGCCATACCTCTCTGAACCACAGCTTCCTCTTGTATAAAGGTGGATAATAAAATCTGTCTTGCGAGACTGCTATAGGGATGAAATGAGAAGGTGAGGGGTGGTGCCTTTTATTCTGGACATTTCTGCACATGCCTCTGGATCCCCTTGATCCTTCTCCTTTGGTGGTTCAACTCCAGTAGCTGACTCACATGGGAAGTGTCAGCAGGTTGCTCTCTGGCTTCTAGTATGTTTTGGTCACTGGGAGGCCGTGTCAGGAGATTGGAGGGCAGGAGGGGAGTGAGGTTGAGATGTTCTTCCTCTCTGCCTCCCCCCTGCCTGGCTCTAGGTTGGCAGTGGCAGGGTTGTCCTCCTCAACGCCTCCCCTGCTATTGGGTAGCTTTCCCCAGAGCAGCAGCTGTGGCTCTCCAGGATCTGGTGTCAGTCCCTCCCGTGACCCCTTCAGGCCCAGGGATAGACAGCGTCCCTGCTGTTGCCACCCCACAGCTTCTGAATCATCCCTGCCACTTTCCCTTCCCCGCGGTCGCCTTTGTGAGGATCCCATTCTTAAGCTCGCCTAGGTTACCCCACTGAGTGTGCCATCTGTTTCCTGCCAAGACCCTGCTGGTCCACTTTATAAACTGTGAAGTGCGGTCCGCACAGAATGGGCCATCCTTTAAAACACTGGCGTCACTGTTAATCCAACAGTTAAGAATCTCTCTCTTCGCTCATCCACGTTAACACTGCCTCACTCCCTGTTAACACCCATCCCACGGAACAAACACGGCTGTTGGTACAGTGGCCGTCTCTGCTGGACCGCAAGCTCCTAAGGGCAGAGCCTGGAGCCAGCACCGTGCCTGGTGCTGCGCTCCCTAGAGCTGTGCCAGGGAGTGAGGAAGCCCTCAGGGAGTGTTTTACAGACAAATGAAGGAGGCTTAGGTGACTTTTCCAAGGTTACACAGCAAGAGCCTGATGCGGGACTAGAACTTGGGTCGCCCAGCTCCCAGACCCAGGATCTGAAAACGTCTGTCGAAGGCATGAGTGAATGCACAAAGGTTAGATGAACGTTACCCAGGGCCAACAGGTTAAAAGTAGTCCCTCTTCACCGTTGGCTTCAAAGGTTCTCCTCCGGGGGCAATTTTTGGCCCTCGGGAGACATCCGGCAAAGCCTAGAGGTATATTTTGGTTGTTGCAACTTGGGAAGTTTGCTGCTGGTATCTGGTGGGTGGCAGCTAGGGTGCTGCTAAACATCTATGATGCTACACAGCCCCCACCCCAGAGAATAATCTGACCCAGAATGGCAAAACTGCCCAGGTTGAGGGGCACCTGGGGGGCTCAGTCGGTTAAGCATCCGACTTCAACTCAGGTCATGATCTCACAGTTTGTGGGTTCGAACCCCATGTCAGGCTCTGTGCTAATCTGTGCTGACAGCTCGGAGCCTAGAGCCTGCTTTGGATTCTGTCTCCCTCTGTCTCTGCCCCTCCCCTGCTTGTGCTCTCTCTCTCTCTCTCTCTCTCTCTCAAAGATATATAAAAATTAACAAAAAAACAGCTTCCAGGTTGACAAACCCTGTTTTACCCATATATACCTTTTGAGCTCCTACCTATCTAAATGGCCCCACATCGAGGACAGCTTTTCTAATTTTTTACAGCATTGGCTTAAAATTCTTCTTTATGATAAAAACGGTATGTTAACAATAGAAATATGTAACATATAAAAATATAAGAAAATAGAACACTGTCTCCATTTGACGGTGACTGTCTTTCCACGGATGTTTCTGCATTTATATACGGGCACACAGGCACATCCTCCCACGTATACCAAGGTCATTTTGAACATGCAGTTTTGCATACAATGTTTTCGCCATAGGATGTCCTAATCATCAGCCTTTAAAAGCTCTTGTAAATGGCTGTACCGAACTCCACTTTGTTCACAATCCATAGGACCCTGCAGAGATTCAGGGTGGCTCTGGTCTCCACGTCGACGATCGTCCCTGAGGGCGGGTCCTTGGAAGCGGGATTACTGAGGTAGAAGCTGAATTTTTCAGGCTCTTGATAAGGAACTAGATGCCTTCCGGAAAAGTGGCTTCCCGCCCAGAAGCGGTCAAGGGTCGTCTCTCACCTTGCCCTTGCCAGCCCAGAATCAACTCTGTGAAATCTGTTGTCAAACCGATGGTATTTTCACCAGTGACACTGACCATACACGTCTGTCCCTGTGTTCGTCCCTCATTTACATTTCTTCTTCTGGGAATGGCCTGTTTGTTTCCTTTGCCTCTTTCTAGGTTTCAGTGTTTTCTATTTGATATGTAAGAGCTTTGTAAAAAAAATATATATATTAAGGGCCCTAACCCTTTGCTCGTCATAAGCGTTCCAAATTTTTTCCTAAGTTTGTCGGTGGGATTTTAATTCGTGTATGGAGTCTTCAGTCACACGAATTTATTTTTTCAGTTTTTTTTTTAGGTGCACAAATCCATCCGATATTTCCCTTCCTTTGGGATTCATTCTTTGTTTTCCTCCTTAAGAAGTGCTCTCTCCCTCCCCTGTCTCATGACCTACACATTTTTGGCTTCAAATATTTATCAATTTTTACTTTTGACTCTGGATTTCTAAAATCCATCTGGAATTTATTTTGGTGCATAAAGCGAGAGTCTAGATTGATATTCCCCCTGCCCCCCCCCAAATACAGGCCACTATTCTTGGGGGGAGGATTAGTAACAGGACGTAAAGCACATCGCTTCCTCTGCTGAAGTCTGGGAGGGTCAGGAAGGGTTGGGCTCTTCAGCTGTCATAACACAGTGACAGTTCCCTCAGGGGACCCCATCCTAGACCCTTCCCTGGTTCTCTCAGAGGCCAGCAAGGGCCCACCACAGTGGAAGCCCCAGGACATGAGGTGCACCCTGGCCTCTCTTCTCCAGAGGATTCTGAGGTCTGCCTCATAGCAGATTAATCCACCAAAAGGCCAGTGGGCTCGGTGCTCACCTATCAAGCATGCCTGCTAGAGTCCCGCCTATATCCCTACACCTTTTTGTTTTAATGTTCACTTATTTTTGAGGGAGAGTCAGAGCGCAAGTGGGGGAGGGGCAGAGAGAGAGACACACACACAGAATCCAAAGCAGGCTCCAGGCTCCGAGCTGTCAGCACAGAGCCCGATGAGGGGTCTGAACCCACAAACTGAGACCATGACCTGAGCCGAAGTCAGATGCTCAACCAGCTGAGCCACCCGAGCGCCCCATCCCTTCACCTTCTGAATTCTTATCCTTAGACTTACCTCTCACTGGATGCAAGCAGCCGCCGTGGTGAGATGCCTGCCGTGTTTTCCATAAAAACTGCTCTGACCACACTATTTGTTGGTGTCCTGTGTCACCAGAGGGAGGAGGCGGCGGATGGAAGGAGATGTCACCCCCAAATACCTGCTATGTGACCTCCGGCCAGGGTCTCCCTGCATCTTGCTGAGTGCTGTGTGTTTTATAAGTGACAACTGTCCCATCTGCCCGAAGGAGTCAGGAGCCTGGATGTGGCTTGCTTTCCCACTGTGGCTGGCGCAAAACCAGCACCTGCTCAAGACACGGTACCCACAAACATCACGTCACCGTTTCCATTTGCAAAGCAGGAACATTCCCATCTCACTCAGGGTCCTGGTCTGCCTCTGTTTATGAGACAGAGAGAAATGCAGAACTCCCTGTGCCTGACTTTCTGGGTGGGTTTTTCCAGGAACAGGTCACCTGGGAAAGCGGTCAGTGAAGAGGCTAGGATAATGTCTTATCAGCAGCTCAGGATCTAGAGGCTCTGAATCACACCCCTCCCACCCCTACCGCCAGCACTCACTGGCTGAGGCACCTTGCCCCGCCCTTACCCCCCTGCCAAGCCTCAGTTTCCTCATCTGGAAATTAGAACCACATGTACGATTCAGTATCTAAGAGTTTCATTGATTCAATGAGATAATCTATTTTTTTAAAGCTTATCCCAGGGGCTGGCATATGGAAAGCAGTCTATTTCATTGAACTTCACAGTTTTCATTCATTCGTTCATTCACTCATTTTTTTGACCTGTGTATTCCCAGGGCCTGGTATACATGGTGGGGGCTCAATTAAATAATGCTTAAATGACTGAATGAGTGTGCAGAGCATTCATTATGTGTCAAGTTCTAGGCCAGTGGCTGTAGCTATTCAAGAGCTCAGGATTTAGGAGAGACACACACGATAAAGATCATTTTACGGTCACTAGTGTCCCCAAAGAGGCATGCCTATGCGACCCAAAAGGATCGCAAGGGGGATAGTGATCCCATCTGGGGAGGGCTTGTGGGAGCAGGTGATACCTCACATGGGTTCTAAAGCCAGGCTAGGAGTGTGCTGGGTTGTGAAGCAGGATCTGAGCCTGTAACTGAGCGTCCACTGCTCGGAGCCTTGTGTTGGCCTTGAGAGATGGCGAGACATTAGCTTCCCATTTCACAGCTGGGAAGCCTGAGGTCCCCGGAGGTTATGTGACTCGTATTCGGTCACACAGGTAGAAGTGGCTGAGATGGAGCTCAGCTGTTGGGCTTTTGGAGCCAAGGTGGTTTCAGGAGCCACTTTGGACGTTGTGTGGATGCCCAGATAGGAGGGGTGGGTTTTAAGCTACAAATACAGGAACTGCCCCTCAGAACCCAGCCCTTTCCCCCAGGTTACACTGCCTTCTTTCTCTCTGTCGTAACAATCTTATGATTTGTTCTTGAGTCATTCACATAAATCATTTCAAGTCTTTTGAAAATCCAGCCTCTAAGCCCTATTTCTTCTCCCACCCAAAGAGCTCTTGGAGCTGTCTCTGCCTCTCTCTGCTGCCACTCATTTCAGGACTGGATTCAACATTGGCCTTCCCATCAGGCCTTCCAGCTTCTGCTCATGCCCCTTCATGGTCTGCATGACAGAGAAATTACTCCAAAGCACAGACGTGATCACATCACTCTCTCACACCCTCTTTGGCTCCTACTTCCTCAGGATGAAGTCTGAACTCAGGGCCCACAGGGACCTGACCCTTGCAGAACTCTCCAGCCCTGTCCCTGGATGCCTCCACTCCCCTGAGCTGCATCCCTGTTTCCGTTTCTTAAAAGCATTCTGCTCACTCTCGCCTTAGCATGTGCTGTTCCTTGTGCACCCTTCCCTTCCCCATCATCACCTGGCTACTGTCAGCTTCTCCAGTTTAGGATTCACCTCCTCCAAGAAGCTTTCCCTGACTGCCAAGCCCAAGCTCAGCTCACCCTCAGTCTCCAGGGCTGCCCTCATTATGGTGTGTATCCCACGACAAGGCAATTTTCTGGTTGCCCTGGCTCTGTGTTTCTCAAAGTACGTGCCATGGAACAACTATATCAGAATCACCCAGGAGCTTCTTAAAATGCAGATGCCTGAGCCCCACTCCATGCTTCCCAAGGCCTCTCTTGAAGGAGATTCTTCAGAAAATAAACATATCTTAATGTCTTATTACCGAACTCTTCAAACATACACAAATGTAGTGACAGTGGTACAAAGCAGTGCTATATTCCAAGGGCTGCTCAGAAGCAAAAGTGGCAGAATCCCCTGGAAACTTATTAGATTTGCAAAACCTGGCTCCCAACTCAGACCTATTGAATGGTCTCAGGGGCAGGGTGGGGGGCGGGCTGCCCAGAAGTCTGCATGTAACAAGCCTTCTGGAAGGTTCAATGCCCACTCAGGTCTGAGCTCCACGGGTATAAAGAACCACCATGTATCCGTCCATGGTCTACATCAACCACTGTCAACTCACAGCTTATCTTGCTTCATCTATAAGCCTCCTCCCTCCCCCAGTCTGCTACCTGCTGTATTATTTTGGAGCTAACCTAGATACTCTGTCATTTCATCCTTGGGGAATTCTGCATCTACCTCTAGGAGATAAAGACTCTTAAAAAATAGGTTAAATGATAACCACTGTGTTATGATCACCTTGGGTGGTTCTAACATGCACTCACATCTGAGATGGTGCCCTAGACGGTCTGTTGGCTCTGGGAAGGTGGGTTCAGGGCTGTCCTAGCTACTGTAGGCACTTGCCAAAATCCTGCTGAATGTCAGCAGTTTGGGTTGGAACTTGGAGTAGCTAGGAGATGGGACACAGGAAGAGTTAAACTCCTCAGTGAAGGAAGGAGCTGGACTTCATTGGCAAAAAGAGGTTTTTTTCCCCCTTTTTGTTGTTGTAGCCTCAAGCCTAGAGCTTGGCACTCTGGGGAAGGCACCAATCAGACTGTTGCCTGCATGTTGGAAAATATTTATGTCACCTACCAAGCTGGGAGCACACTCAGCGGGCTTCCCGGGGCCTCCTGATAGACAAGGTCACATCCCAGCAGCTGGGAGGAAGGAGGCGTGCCGGCCTGGCAGCTGTGCTCGGCGCTGGGGGCTGCCCACAAGTGTGGCGCTGCATGTTAGAGGCAGACGCACTTCTGTGACCCCCAGCTTGGAGGCAGTGGGGAGTGAGGGAGATCCCTGCTGTCTGAGACAGCTCTGGGGAGCCACAGGCCAGCTGAGAGGTGGTACAGAGGCTGAGAAAGGAGGAGGGAAGGGCATGGACAAGAGGACAGGGCCCGAGTAGGAGTCTAGTGCTTATGGGGGCTGGCCACCATGGCAAGTGCTGTATGGGTTATTCCAGTGAATCTTGGTCACATCCCCTGAGATGGGCAAGGTCATGCCCATTTTACAGATGAGGAAACTGAGACTTTGGGAGAGCTGGTGAAACATGATGCTGGGACTCCACTTGTAGTTTATCTTTCTCAGATCTTGCATAGCAGACATTCATCATCAGACCAAAACTCCCATATGGAAAAAAAAATGAAAACCATCTATCTATCTGTCTATGTATCTATCTATATATCTATGTATATGTATCTATCTACCCACCCATCCATCCATCCATCAATACATCCATCCGTTTATCTATTCATTCATCCATCCACCCATCCATCTACCTATCTACCTATCCATCCATCCACCCATCCATCCATCCATCTACCTATCTACCTATCCATTTATCCATCCATCCATCCATCCATGCATCCATCTGTTTATCTATTCATCCATCCATCTTCCCATCCATCCATCCATTCACCCATCTCTATCCATCTATCTAGCTGTTGTCATTTATAAGCTTGAATTCAACAGTGGAGTTCCATTCTACAGAGTTGGAAAGAGCTTCAGTTTTGATCACAAGAGACAGCAAGCCCCCAAGGCTGTCTATTTGCAACATGGAGACAGGACTGCAATGGTCAGCTTTACATTTCCATGGCTGCCATCAAGACGTATGTCCTTCCCAGTCAAGAGTCTGAGCTCCAGAGCCAGACTGCCCGGGTTTAAAGTGCAGCTCTGTCACTTAGGCTGTGGGTCCTGGGCAAATTATTTTATCACTATGCCTCTGCTCCTTACCTGTAAAATGGAGATATTAGTGGAACTTCTTGGATAAGATTTGAAGATTAAGTGAGTGAATACTTATAAAATGCTTAGTATAGTACCTGGAACACAGGAAGCTATATTATATATTGTTGCTGTCATAGTTACTCTGGCTATATTAAAAACTACCCCCAAACTCCGTGGCATAAAGCAAGTACAACCATTAATTTTGCTCATGAATTCTGTGGGTCAGGAATTCAGCCAGGCCACAGTGGGGATGGTTTGCCCCTGTTCCATGATGCCTAGAAATTCAACCAGAAGACTTGACACCTGGGAGAAAGAATCATTTGGAATCTCACATATTTGAGATTCCCACACTCGGCCGTCAATGACATTGTAAGTTGAGAACATAGCTAGAACTGTAGCCTGGGACATCCATACGAGGCCTGTCATGAAGCTTGGGTTTCCTTACAGCATGGTGGCTGTTTCGAAAGCTGGGCTCTCCAAGAGAAAGAGAGCTAGATAGAAGCTGAATCCTTTTTATGACCCCCAGCCCCAGAAGTCACCTAGCATGACTATTAATGCATTTTGACAGATCAGTCACAAGCTGTCCTGGGTTCAAGGGAAGGAGGAATATACTCTGCTTCTTGAGGGGGTATGGCAAGGATGTTCAAGAGCAGGTAGGATTGGGAATACTGATGTGACTTTTGGGGAGAAATACCGTCTGTTACAGCTATGACTGTCTATATTCAAGCTATAGGCATGGGGGTCTGGGGGAAGGACTCAGGGAGCCCCTGTGGCCAGGATTGCATCTCCCTTGGTGTGCCCACAATTGTACCTTCCAAAGTGATTGCTATCCCAGGAGACTCAGGTCTCCATTTTTCTTACCTCAAAGCATGTTTTTTACCCTTCAGGGTACCCCCTCATTTTAGGGGTGACCTGGGATTACTTAAGCACCTTCTCCCTGGGGCAGGGTGGCACCCTGCCTGGCTCCTGGCTTAGATGGAAGATAGAGGAAAAAAAGGGAGAATAAACCCAGCAGTATCCATGTTCTGAGGCAGGCCCAGACCCAACTCAGGGAGGCGAGGAGTCGCCCACCCCCCTCTGTCTTCTCTGTCCATGCAGACTGAAGGTGTGGAGGGAGGAGGGGGTGTAAGCAGGGGAGCCAGAGCCTCAAGGGGGGTGGGTAGCAAAAAGTTGGGGAACCAGATTCTGTTCCAACCAGCATCTCCATGGGTGATGTGGCCAGACAGGAAGCCTTGCGTGTGAGCAACAAAAAAAAAAACAACTCAAAAAACTTTACGATGTTTATTGGCCTCATGTTGCCTCCTTCCAGGCTGTGAGCCCAGATGCAACTTCACCATCACGTGTGTGGCTGTTTGGTTAGGGTGGAAGTCTCCCCTTCCATCCTGTGACGTTCCAAGGACCTGATGTGCTGTGAGGTGAGGGGCCGTGCCTGGTTTTGCTCACATGTGACCGTGCTCAGCATGTGACAGAAGTGACAGAGCATGCGTTGATGAATTAAATAACTGATGCAACAAATCAACCTTCTTTGGGGGTGCAAGGGCCAAGGAAACTGGCCCAGGTCCTCCCTTCATGGGACTTTTTTCTAGCGGAAGACAGTAGGTACTAAACAGGATAAACACATGTGGTATAGTGCCAGAGGGCAAGGAGTGAAATTTAAAAGGGGGATAAAGGATAAAGACTGGGAGGGAGTTGCTACTGTATATCAAAAGCGACCAGAGAGGGCCTTTTGGAAGTGGTGAAATTTGAACAGAGGCCTGGTGAAGGAAAAGAACAGCCCTTGGGAGTGTCAGGAAAGGAGTGTTTCTGGCAGAAGAGGCAGCAGGGGTAAGGGGCCTGGGGCACGTTTGGGAAGCAGCAATGTTAGAGTGATTGGAATGGAGTGAGAGGGGAGAGTGGCAAGAGATGGGCTGAAGGGGAAGTGACATTGTGCCCTGCAGGCCACAGTAAGGATGTTGGAGTTTATAATAAACTGTGCATAAGGTCAAAGTAATGACAAACGAAACAGTGGAGAGATGGAAGGATGGCTGAGCGGATGGATGGAAGGATGGATGGATGAATGGAGGGATGGATGGATGGAGAGATGGATGTTGGTCCTTAGGAACACATGTACTAATTAAAATCTCTTCCATTCTTTTCCAGCATTGCCTTTTCACTTTCTGACTCACATTGAAGCCCTACCCCAGTATGGAAGCCCCTCCAAGAAGGGCCAGGCATGACCCAGCTAATGCCCAGCTGCTCTCAGGGGCGTAGGCTGAGCCTTAAATAATGCCTCTCCTTCTCAGGAAGAGCCGTTCTGGTGGCACAGGCACTGAGAGGCGATTGGGGCAGGCAGCCGTCACTAACAGATTCATTAAGCTCGCTCCAGAGCAACGATAAAAAATCAATTTAGTTCACCAGGCAGCTTGAACGGGTGCCAGGAGCCGGGGAGCCCTTCCATCCACGAGCTCGGGGCACATGGAGAAGTGGAGTCGGTCTCAATTGCAGTGTGGGCGTGCCCCATTATCGGGGACCCCCTGGCACAGGGCTGAGGGAGGGGCGACGAGGAGCCCAGAGTGGACTCCTTTCAGCACCCCGGGCAGCACTCCAGACACTCCTGACTTGCTGGGCATGCTGGTCTGACTTGTTAGTTTCTATTTGCACAGCCCTGGAGCGCTGACTTGGTGCAGAGCACTGGCTGGGGCACGTGGGAGGTGTAGGCACAGTCTCTGCTTGGCCTGGCTCAGAAGCAGGCGGGGGCCCAGTGCAGGAGGCTGGGTGCGAGCAGAGGAGTGGAGAGGTGTCAGAGAAGAGAAGACGGGGAGAGCGTGGCTATAGGGGTTCAGCAGAGAGGGGACGTTTGCATTCATCAGTGCCAGAGCGGGAAACAGGTTACCACGGGATCAGTGAGGGGAGGAGAAATCTAAGTGCGGACAGGGTTAAGGGGAGGCAAAAAGGGGCTGGTGCAGCACCTCTGGGCTGGCAACAGGGGGAAGCTCTTAGCACCCCTGGGCCTGGAGGAGAGATCGCTTTCGGGCTCTGCATCAGGAAGCCGGGGCCGAGTGAGCCAGGTGATGCTCTGTGCAGAAGCTACAGTCACGGGACACAGGGAAGGGGGAATCAGCAGGGTGAGGCAGGTGGTTCAAACAAAAAACACAGCAGCACAGCCGAGACGAGGCTGACACAGGCTTGGGGTCCTTGCTGGGAGAGGCTGGGTAAAATGAACGGACCAGAGAGAGGCAGGAGGTGGAGACATGAAGAGAGAGGGGGAGAGAGAGAGGCAATGGAAGGACAGAGGGACGAGGGAGGGGCTGGAAGTGGGGGAGAGAGAGAGAGAGAGAAACAGAGACAGGGACAAAGAGAGAGAAAGAGAGAAGACATGGGAAGATGGACATACAGACAAAATGATGTGGGGTGCAGGTGGGAGAATGGGGGGAGAGAGAGAAACAAAGAAAACCATTGAGCAAATGTAACCTAAGGAGCAGAAACAAGAGAGGGGAGAATAAAAGAGGGAGAAGAAGGAAACAGGAAGAAGTGAGAGAAAATGTCGGAGCCCAAGCTACAAAGCCCAGAGAAGAAAAAGCAAGGAAACGAATTCGATTGGGAAAATCCACAGGAGCCCCGAGGGCCGGCCGGAGGCAGGTGGGCTCTCCGGGGACGTGGAAAGTATCAGGAGCAGACTTGGCTCCTCGGTTCACGGCCGACACACCTTCATGTGTTTCTTAAGCCGCTGTGCCTCAGTTTGCTCATCTGTGAAGAGGGGACAACACCAGGTTCCACGTCATGCGCGTGTGCGCGCGTGAACTGAGTCGAGAATGGACAGCGCTCAGTGCAGGGTCACACCGACCTCTTGATAAAACGGCAGCTCAAATGTCTGTGGAAAGACAGACGGACAGGTGCGTACATGTGGGAAGTTGCAGAAAGTCGGGCTCCCGGAGACACTCCTACCCAGCCTCTCTCTCATCTCCTCTCTCTGATCTGGGAGCTAGGAGGTTCTCCACCTCACGGAGGAGGGGAAAATAACACACTCACACCGTCCCTACACACCACACGCACCTTGTAAATAACACACGCGCGCACACACACACACACACACACGCATGCATGCACTTACACACCCATCATGTGTCACATACATGACGGACCAGCATGCGCGTACCACACCTATGCACACATACACACACACACACGCAGCAATACGCACATGCGCACCCACCACATACAGGCACCTACATGCACATGCACACACCCACACCCCCAGCCCAGCCCCAGCTCACACGAAGGCCATCTGACAAGTCTGGAGGCCACCAGGCTGCATCCTGATGGCCAGTGTGATGGTGGCCGCGTCCTCGGATCCTGGCTTCCCATCTCTCCCTTCCCAAGGGGCCAGAGCGGGGGCCCAAGAGCCTACATGGACCTGATGCAGAGAAAAGAGGAAGAAAACAACACACAGAAACAGAGAGAGAAAGGGCCCATGGGAGATGAGCCTGGACAGGCCAGTCCAGGGATGGACGCCATCGCATCTGAAGCCAGGGAGACCTGGCAGGGCAGACAGACAGACAGGGAGGGTTGGAAGGCTGCCTGCTTGGGCTGGGGTCATGCTGTGAGCCCCCGAGGTAGGCAGGGTGCCAATGTAGGCAAAGCCAGGGAGCAAGAAGCGGAAGTCTGGGGAAACTGAGGCATGGGGTTGGGAAGTGAAGTTGTTAAGGGCAACCAGCAGGCTAGTGGCTAAAATTCTACATCAAGGTCTTGTCCAGCCCACCCCCTTGCTTTCTGGGTTACAGCAAAAAGCAAACTTGAAATGAGAACAGGGGAGAAATATGATTTCTCAGACACCTACTGTGTCAGGCATTTAATTCCACTGACTAGTGGGTTCTTTGCAGAAAGGGTAGTGTGTCCGTGTACTATTCCCATTCCCGTTTACAGATAGGGAAACTGAGGTTCGGAGTGGCGACTCCAGCAGGGAGTCTGGCCCTTGGGTCTGGGCCTAGACCCAAGTGCCCGTTGCTCCGGACGTTGACATGAGGAGGACCCTGTGTGGACAAGGTGGAGAGAAGAGAGCTCTCCATCACTCCTCTGGGTCTCCCTCTGCCAAGGAACTGAGCCAAAATTCCTTGGAATCTGTTGCTTTAAGCTACGAACAGGGGAGAACAGAATCAGACAGGGATGTTTATAATGGCTTCCAAATGTCTGGCCGCAGCTGCCTCCCCGACAGTGAGAGATGAGGAGGCCCAGGGTGGGAGAGACCTGTTCCCCTCCTCTCTCCACCACATGCATTTCAGGGGTGCAGACACTTCTGTGGACCTGGGTGGAGGGAGGCATTGCTCCAGTGTCCAAGCTAAGGAATGAATGAGTGAATGAATGAATGGATGGATGATGGATGGTACAGGGTGCAAATGGGGATAGTTGCACCATGATCGATTATTCCCTCCATTCTGTGAAGAGCTTCCATGCATTAACCGTACTGATGAAATCTTACAAGGATCCAGTGGGCACGTCCATTTGACAGATAGTAAGACTGAGGCTAGAGGTGAAGGCATTGGCCTAAGCCCTAGAGTGGTGATGGTGGGAAGAAGATGAATCTGGTCTATTTTGCCAGAATTCTTGCTCTTATTTCACATCAGAAAGTGGGCGGGGGACACTTAGTAGGTGTTCAGTTAAGCTTAGTTTAAAAACTACGTCCATGACAGCCTCCTAGGGGCCAGGGGTCAGCGGCGAGCAGAGGTGAGCCCTCCGTGTGGCACACAGATACACTGTCCCTGGGGATGGTTGCCCCGATAAGTCACCTTCCCTTACTGGATCCTAGTTACCTCTTCTTGAAGTGGGGCGTGATGGCCTCAAACTCATGTCATTGTGGGATAATGGATCAGAAACCTGGTCCATCACTGGCAGGCACACAGTAGGTGGTTTTTAATAATATTAGCAGTCATAATGCAAATAGTGGCCAACCTTTTCTTGACTGTCTCCTGGGTTCCAAACACAGAGCTCTCATTTTTTAAAAAATTAATTAATTAATTAATTGTCAAATTGGTTTCCATACAACACCCAGTGTTCATCCCAACAGGCACCCTCCTCAATGCCCATCACCCGGGGAAAGTGGGTCACAGAGCCCTCATTTAATCTTTCCTCCATCCCCAAGAGGTCACTTTGACCCCTAATTTACAGCAAGAGTAGGAGGCTCAGAGAGGTTAAGTGGCCTGCACAAGGTCACACGGCGAGGAAATGGATGGCTTGAGAACCGGGTTCATTAACCCCCAGGCTCGTTTGCTAACACACACGTATGAAAACACGCCAATCCGTACCCAGCACATGGGAGCTTTCAAAAGTGCTAGCCTCCTCTTTTCCCTCCCTTATTTTGTTCTGCGTCCATAGAGTGGGATCCGAGGTCTGGGAGCAGGACAACACAGCCATCTGACAAGATTCCAGATCCTAGAGAAAGGGGCCCAGAAGCGCCCGACAGAACCCCGAACGCCCCCACCCCGCTCAAGGCTCCTCCTCCAGCAAGATTTCTTCCGAAGAATCGTATCTCTGTTAACGTGAGTTAATTATGATTTGCTTTTCATTCACCCCTTAGAGGTATGGAGGGGATTTGTTGCAGGAAAAGACAGAAGAAGATTCGAATTGCCCACAATGCCCCTATTTGAAGAAGGCCGCAGCTTGGCATTTTTGGTACAATTGCCATCGTTGTGAGCATTCAGAATACTCGATTCTGCATATATTGATTTTTCCCCCTAAAGCCAAGTCTATTGTTTTCCATGGATGAGACAAGTAAGTACAAAAGAATAAGACGATGAGGGTCCTACTTAGGGAAAGGGAGCCTCTGTTAATATTTTGGCATTTGCTATTTATCCTGGGTGCCTCCCCCACACATACACTCCCACCCCTCCCTGTATGTATATAGTTTTGACATAATTCAGTTCAGACTTTGGATCGGGGTCTCAAACCCAAGCCCTGACTGCTCACCGGAGCGAGCGCAGGAGGCGGGTGGGGACTGAGCAAGCCTCCCCCTCCCTGCGGCCGCTGCACAGGAATGCAAAAGCCCAGTGCTGCTGCGTGTTCCAGTTTTCCAAGAAACGCCAGCCATCCAGAGCCTTTTATATGAAAAGTCCCGGTAAAAAAAAAAAAAAAAAATACTGGCAGCCAATTCCACTTAAGTAAAAGAAGACCCACCGTGGGGCTGCCCCGAGTTTGCAACCTCTGTGCTTTGTGACCTATGCATGTTCACCCCTGGACTTTTTATTTGGCACGCTTACCTGGCACACATCTTCCGGTGGAACTGGTCAATTGCACAGTCTGTCCAATTGCACATCTGCGATGTGGGTTTTGAATCAGAGACGCGCTTTTTCTTCCGATTTTCTTCCTGATTTTCTTCCCGGCCCCCTCCTCTCCCTCCAGCCCTTCCCCATCTAGTTCCCCCTCTCCGCCCCCAACCATTCAATTTTATTAATGGTTGGTTTTCTTTTTAAACTGTCCAGAGGCCTCTGGAAAGCTCCACGGTTGCCAGCAGCTGATCGATATCTTGGCGGGGGTGTGGGTCTGGGGAAGGGTGGAGGGGGGAAACGGGTGTCGTTTCATTAGCTAAGTGCCATGTAATCTACTTGGTGAATCCCATAGTCTCTTTCGGAGTGGCCAGAGACAAGGCGAAGAAGAAGGCTGGCCAAACGTGTAAACACGCCGCCCCAATGGAATCAGGAAGAAATGTTTGGAGACCCCTCTTGAGGTTCCGTCTGGACGTATCTGGTCCTCTGCGCTGTTTTCATCCCGTCCCCTCCCTCTCTGCAATCAATCACTGTCAATATCTTCAAAGCTTAGAACAACAGTTAGATTTCTCCATCTGCGATCAGGAAGCCCTAATCGTGTTACGTTGTCACGAGAACGCTACCCTGGGATGCCCAGTTCACCGAGGAGGAAACTGAGGCAAGGCAAGGCTCCCTGGCGTTGCCACGGCCCCAGCTGGCCGAGGCGGGATTACAACCCAGGGCTGGCTGACCCCTAGTCAGCTCTGGCAGCCACAGAAAGGACTCCTGGAGCCCTGGTCCAGTCTCAGAGGAAGTTTCCATGGCCTTGTGAGCAATTTTACCACATTCCTCTGGTTTCTTTTTATGGGGACTGGCGGTCCCGGATGTTGTTCAATTACAGATTTATGGCCACCACCAGAGCCAGTGAGCCCCGCACCTCTACGGCTGGAAGAGCTTCAGGAGGGTACAAATGGCTTTCCTGGAGGTACAGCCCTCCACCTCCGAACTTGGGCTCCCTTCCTAAGGCATCTCCCAGCCCTGGGTCCCAATTCTCTTGTTATTAGAGGGTCAGTTTCAGCACGAAGGGCAGGGAAGCTATGGTGTGAACAACGGATACCCAGAGCACATGACTTCCGTGGATTTTTCTCAGCAGGGCACCTGGGGACACGGTTCCAAATAGTGAGCCCAGCGGGCAAACCAGGGGGTACCTGGTCCCCCTGCTCTGGGGGACGTGGTCTCCCTGGAACTGGGTCATGTGGGAGCGCCGGGCATCCTAGAGGCTCACAGAAGAGGGAGGGGAGGAAACCCAAGTGGTGAAGACTTTGGAGCTGGACAGAGGGGTTGGTGCGTCCCAACTCCTCCACTCCTTCACCTGGGAACTCTGGATGTGCCACTGTCTCTCTCTTTCTGTGTTCTCCATTGTCTCACCTGCGAAATGGGGTTGAGGAGGGCATCCGCCTCGTGGAGTTGTCGTGAGGATGGCACGAGGCGAGGAGTTCCTGCTCCACACAGGTCGTCCTCAGCAGGTCAGATACGAGCACTGGGGACGCAGGACACAGCACTCACTGTGCACCAGGCCCCGGGCTGAGTCTTCTGGAGACATCATTTCGAGCAATCCTCTGAGCGGCCCATTTGAAAGATGAGGAAGTGAAGGCTCACAGAAGGGTCAAGTGGTCCACTCTATCAAAAGCCCGGAATGGAAGCTGGACACGTTTGCCTCCTCCAGTTATACCAAGTGACCCCCGGGACGTCGGTGGGTATGGCGGGTGGACAGAGGGAGGTGTGAGTGAGCCCTGAGGTCTGCAGACCCCGAAGAGGCACCTGATCCTGGGGCACAGGCCGTGTGTCTCCACCCGGGCTCCCCACAGCTTAGGCGGGGAGCCCCGGTCTCGGGGACCCTTGGAAGTCAGAAAGGGACCGCGAATCTCCATGGGGTTGTCTCCTCAGATGCAGGGACAGAGGGTATCCAAGTCCGGACTAACCAGAGGCGGGCTGCACTAGTGTGGAATGCCAGATCTGACACACGCAGTGTGGCCGGGGACGAGGCCCGTCACCTCCCTGACACGTGAAACAAAGACCATGCCACTCAGAGCCGCCATAGGCCTTAAATATGCAAATGCACAAAAGCCTGTGGCAAATCGGGGTCCCTTGGAGGCAGGCCCCATAGCTCTGAGGCTTTGAGTGCAGGGGCTTTATTGGGGTGCAGTGTTCAGGATGAACCCCGTGGGGGGGAGGGCAAACAAATGGGGTGAGGCACGGAGAAGTTGGGGTGTGATTCAGGCTCTTCAAGCTCTCCCTGATCCCCCCGGGAGTCTGGAACTGACAGGGCTCTTCAAAGTCAGGCTGCCTGGTGGCAAGGAGGCCAGAATGGTGTACCCCTCTCATCGACCAGCCCCTGGAAGGAGGCTTGACCTTGGACGAGGCAGCTCTGTCTAGCTGAGGGCAGTTGCTGGGAGCAGGGGCTCAGCTGGGAGCTGTCAACACTCCCAGTAGCCGGGGTGACATTTCCGTGGCACACGATAGTACCCAGCCAAGAGCCACTCGACACCTGCTTGGGTACAAGTGCATCCGTTGCCTTTTTGTCTGCTAGGGGACAGCCATTAAGCCACTGAGGGCAGGCAGGGGTGAAAGGAAGCTGGCTTCCAGGCAAGGAGGGAGCCGGGCGAGGGGAGAAGGTGTGACGGATGGCAACAGGGCATCCTGCCCGGCCTGTGAGGTTTCATGGGGCTGGGGTCTTAGGTGAGCCCGCCGCACAGCAGTGGTGGAAGCAGGGGTAGAGGTGAGGCATCCCCTGAATTACACAGCTGGCAGTGAGGGTGAGTGAGGCAGGAGGCGCTGCCCCCAGGACGGAGGAGAACTGGTCATGCCATCCAACTGCCCCCCCCCCCCCCCCCGCCTCCCTGTCACCCTGCAGGGCTGTGCCTTCCAGCCGGCGCTCGACCCTGGAAAAAATGGACTGCCTGTTTCTGCCTGACTGCTCGAGAGTTACAGGCTGCAGGGGCGGGTGGAGGAGGGAGGACGAAGGCGGGCGGCTGCCTCCTCATCAGGATGGATTTTTCTGCTTCTCTGCTTGTAGGAAGATCAGGAACAGGATACGGGAGGCTGCTCAAGGAGTAATCACCGTGCGGGCGAGGGCATGTCAGGGGCTGGCTCTGTGATGGAGGCAGGAGGGAGGGAGGGGGGCCTTGGGAGGGAGGGCTCGGGGAAGGCTGAGGCCTTGTGGCCTGTCGGGGAAGGCGGAACCAGGGCTGTGTCCGCCATCCACGCTTCGGTCTTTCCATCTTTCCATCCTCCCCCTCCCTCCTTCCAGCCTTCTTGCCCCTCCCCCCTAACTTCTTTATCCCTCCCTCCTTTCGGTATATCTCTCCATCCAGTCACCCAGCCATCTAGCTACTCCACCTCCCTGCCTCCCCACGGATTTCCCTCCTTCCCACCCATCTGTCCACACGCCCTTTAACTTGCATACTCCCAGACCCCACCCTCTCGACACTCTTTCCTGGAGTCCATTTGCTGAGCACACATTCCCTGGGGACCCGCCCTCTGCTGGGTCCAGTATGGGACATGGCTGACGATCAGGTCAAAGATGGGATTTCACAGGTCGATGGGGGAGGAGATGGGTCGCCAGGAAGAGTCCTCATTCTTGGTGGGTCAGACTCTTTTGGGGGAACACCCAAGGTGAATCGGCAATGGTGGAGACACCTAACAAAGATCAGAGAGGGCTTCCTGGAGGAGGAAGGATTTGAAGTCGGCCTCAGAAAGGGAACAGGATGAGGAAAGGAATGGAAGCATGGGGGAGCAGAGAGTGTCTGTGGCTTGGTGTGTATCCGGGTAGTGGGAGGCTGGCGTGCAGGACAGTAGAAGGCGGGGCGTGGGAAATGGCGTAGTTCAGCCTGGAGAAACGGGATGGGTCTGGGTCACCAAAGGTCTTGAAGAATTTGGACTTTACTCTGCTTTAAGTGGGGGTGGTTCTGATAGAAGCAAAGGGATCCCTTTCTTTTTAAAGAAATTTTTTTAAAGTTTATTTTATTATTTTTGAGAGAGAGACAGATCATGAGTAGGGGAGGAACAGAGAGAGAGGGAGACACAGAATCCAAAGCAGGCTCCAGGCTCTGAGCTGTCAGCACAGAGCCCGACGCGGGGCTCGAACTCACGAACCGCGAGATCATGACCTGAGCTGAAGTCGGACGCTCATCCAACAGAGCCACCCAGGCACCCCTAAGGGATCCCTTTCTACATGAACTCTTATGTGGGATTTTAAACTGCGAGAAAAGGTAAAAGAGGTTCCAGAACACTCCCACTTAAACCTCCACCTCTTCTCCACCATGGAGCTGCCAGAAACACGGACACAAGAACCTCCGGGTTCCGTGGGACACAGTTTGTCAACCACAGAAAGGTTGTGGGGACCCTCCTCCGAACTTTGATGAGAACCCCTTGACATAGGTTCTACCTCTTGGCCGTTTGGGGAGACAGGAAAGGCTGCTTTTTCTCCAAATGGGGGATCAAGTCCCAGCTTTGTAGGGGGAAACACAGTGTTTTCCAGAATGTTCTAACTCCCCAGATTCCTCCCCACCTCTGTCAGCCCCCACTTCTCAGCCACACTCAACTGCGTGTGGTTTCACAAATGTGGGTGGTCCAGCTCTGCTCTCCCCGGAGCTGCTCCCTCACCAGTGTCTTTTCCTGGCTGGCTCCCCATTTCCCCAGTCTTGTCTTGGAGCCTCCCCTCCTCCAGCAGGCACCCTGCTGACCATGACCGGCTTTGGGAATTGAGGGCGGGCCCCAGCCGGCACACAGTTGGCGCTCAATACATGCTTGTCGAATGCCCCCACCAGCAAAGATGTGAATAAAAACATGGACATGCACATTCACCAATGTCCACCTTCGTCATCCAGGATGAGCCAGCTCATGTGGAGGCAGGGGTGAGCATAGCAGGGGTGGGGAGGAAGGGGCACCATCCCAGCACGTGGTAGGCTCTCAGAAAGTCCCGACTGAGAGAAAACGGTGAGCACAGCCCTGTCTCCGGGAGTCGCTAGGGGAGTAACCCTGAGCAGGGTTTGGGGATCTGGGCCCTTGGTAATCGATAGTCTGCAAATGTCCCCCAAACCTCAGGGCATGCTGCCATCCGGCCCGCTTCTTCCTGGCATGTCGAAGAGGGTGATCGGTGTCTCTGAACGTGTACCCCCATTCCAACTGTTTACACCATTCATTCCTACGGTCCAATTTGCATTTGTGCTTTCAATACTTTTTATGACGCAATTACTACTCAGAGATGAATTTTTTATGAGTTTCCTTTTAATGTCTCCAGAGCCCTTTATTCTTGAGGGATCTCCTTGTGGGAGACGGCTGATTCCCCTGGAGGAAGGACTGGAAACCCTGCGGTCCTCCCAGGCACTAGTTAAATGGTACCTTTTCCAGGCAGCCTTACCTGGCCTCGATGCATGGGGAGGAAGGCTCCCCCCATGTGATGGGCAGTGATGGAGGTTGGTGGTTAAGAGAACGAACTCTGCAGTCAGTGCTACCCGGATTCGGATTCCCACGCCAGCACTTAGTAGCTGGGCAACCTTGAGCAAGTAGCTGAACTGCTCTGGGCCCCCGGACCTTCATCTCACGAACAGGGATCGATAGTCATGTGGCTACCTATCTCCTGGACTTGCCTTGGAGACAGAGTGAGATCTTGCATGCGAAGTGCCTGGCACGGAGTTCGCCCTCTGCAAAACCTGCTGTGATTATTACAATATACCAGTCCTACGGAGCAGCTGGCATTCATCCACTCAGAGAAATTAACCTCCTTGGCCTTTGTAATTTCTTTGGTGGGAGGGGAAGAAAGGTGCAGTGGTCGCCTGCCCCCAGAGAGATACAAAGAGTCCCTCTAGAGTTTAATGACCATGAGCTTGGATATACAGTCAGCTTTTCTTTCTCTCTTTTTTCTTGACTGTCCCAGTGTTGATCAGTTCTGCCTATTGCAATGAGGATGGCGCGGAGTGGGAGGAGACAAGGGAGGGGGCCTTGGGGGGACAGTTCACCCCTTGTAGAGGTTAAGACCCCTCGGATTTGGATGTGGTTTCTGCTGTTTCCTAGAGTTTCCTGGACCCTGGGCCGAGAGCGTCTTCCCTCCCCTTTGCAGATGTGCTACTTGAGGTCCAGAGAGGGGAGGGATGGACCTGAGGACCCACTGCTCCTCTCGGTGCCGAGAAGTCTGTGTGCCCATCTCTGCACTTGTCACTGAGTACCTCCTGTTCATCCTCAGTACGCCGGCCTGGATGTCCCGTCTTCAGGGAAGCTTCCTCTGAACGCCCCAAGGCAGCCTGAAGTACCTTTCCAAAATACTCATCAAACCACCAAACTTGTAGTCTTTTTCTTTTTTCCCCTGTAATTTATTCCCTCTCTGTCTCTTTCTGTCTGCCTCTCTATCTCTGTCTCTCTATCATCTCTCTTCTCATGCATTGATCTGTCAATCTGTTCAACTATCTATCAAATTTCCCTGCCGCTTTATTGGAAAAAAAAAAGTTATGCATTCAAAACACAAAATGTTTAAACAGCACAAAAAAACCTCTCTCTCCTCCTTGTGAGTGCCCCAGCTTATCAGCTGTTCCCAGTTCCTTTTGGACCCTCCCAGAGACCCTCGTTGTAAGTACAAGTACATAAAAGAACAGCCAAAGTCCCTGTTCTTTACAAATGAGCACAGACTGCGGTCACTCTCTGTGCCTTGTTCCCTTTTGTCGTTGTTGTTGTTTGTTTTTTTGTTTTTCACTTAGAGAGCTATTGTATGTCACCATACAAATACCTGTTTCATTTAAGGACCACATGGAATCCCATCCTACGTTGAGCCAAACTGCGTTTAATCAATCTATTGATGGACCCTTTGGTTGTTCCCTAATTTTTGTCCCTGGCAACCTTTTTGATTCCCTGACTTTGTTTCCCTGACTTGAGTGTATCCTGTGTGAGAATAGGGCAGTCTGTGTCTCTTTTGTCTATTTCTGTATCTTGGAGTATAGAGTGAAGAGCCTGAAGCATAGCAGATTCTTAACGAATAATGCCTGGTTGGATGGATGGATGGATGGATGGATGGATGGCAGGATCGATGGATGGGTAGGTGAATGAAAGGAAGGATGGATGGATGGAAGGATGGATGGATTAGTGGATGGATGGAAGGAAGGAAGGAGGAAGGAAGGAAAGAAGGAAGGAAGGGTGGATGGGTGGATGGAAAGATGGATGGATTGGTGGGTGAATGGAAGGAAGGAAGGATGGGTGACAGGAAGGAAGAAGGAAGGAAGGAAGGAAGGAAGGAAGGAAGGAAGGAAGGAAGGGAGGAAGGGCAGGTGGAAGGATGTATGGGTAGAAGGCATGGAAGGGTGCAAGGGTGGATAGATGAGTTAGTTATAGAACAGCACTGGGTCTCTGGTTCTCCTACCCCTCTCTTGTGGCCTAAGGGACCCATCCCTTTGACCATCTCCCCCAAGGGAGGACCCAGTGGGGAGTCATTGTGTTCAGACAGAGGCTACAGTAGAAATGAGCACATGCTGTCCTGCTCTGTAAGGCTCCATGAACCCGTGAGCAGATAGCAGGCTCCCAACCAAAGCTCTCCCTGGGACACTCACAAACAGCAGCGACTTCCCGAGGCCTGCCAGCGCTGGATGGAGTTGCACCACGTTATGGAAACTTCTATTTCTGTTTTATAAAAACAAAGTAGGAAAGGAAAGCAGGCCCTGCCAGAGACCCATACTGGCCCCGTGAGTCATCTCTATCCAGTCAAGACGAGTAAACGCTCCCAGGGCTGGGCCTCTCGCTGAGCCACGGGCCAACACTCTCGTGCCCCACCCCCCCTCCAGCATCACAGGGTCCTGGACAAGAGGAGGTCGCAAACTCAGATGCCTCCAGGGGTCAGGCCAGAAACTTCTATTAAAAAGCAAGATGGACAGCACTTTTTTCTTCTACACCAGGAATCTGGATTTTTATGTGAAATCTTCCAATTTTTAAAATCCGGAAACCAGTTAGTTCATTTACTTTTTTTAAATGCTATATTTACTTTTTTTTTTTTTAATGCTAACCTGTGGAAGATAGGCTCAGGCTGGAGAACCACTGTTGGTCGCTCCTGTAGGAGAGTCAGCTGCACTCTGGGAACCCATTTGGACTCCCTCACTCCCTGCAGACAGGGGCCCTCTCTATGAAGCTCTGTAACCCAGAGACCTCAGAGAGTGGGGCCCTGAAGCAATTGTTGGGTGCTCTCTCCGCTTTTAATCAAGACATTGGTTAAACAGATATGTCTTGATCACTCATGTATATGCAGCTCTAAACAAAGTCTTTGCACCTCCATTGTTCTCTTCTTTTGGCTTAATTGGGTCTTGGTGGTTATAAGCTCGGGTTTTCTAGTTTCAGATCACCTGGGTTCAAATCCTCACCCTGCTACCTACTAGCTGGGTGACCTTGGACAAGCAATTCTGCTTCTTTTTCTTAATTTTTAAAATGCTTATTTGTTTTTGAGAGAGACAGAGCATGAGAGGAGGAGGGGCAGAGAGCAAGGGAGACACAGAATCCGAAGCAGGCTCCAGGCTCCGAGCTGTCAGCCCAGAGACCGACGCGGGGTTCGAACTCACTAACTGCGAGATCGTGACCTGAGCGGAAGTTGGACGCTTAACGGACTGAGCCACCCAGGCGCCCCATCTGTGTCACTTTTTTGCTCAGCCACCGTCTGCTCACTTGGGAAATGGGGGTCGTTATAGTCTCTCTCTCTCACCGTCAAAATTAAATGAACAAATAGATGGGAAGCATTTAGAACAGTGTGTGGCTCCTTGTTAAGCCCTCGATCCGTGTAGCTACTGATAGTCACCTATTTGGCACAAGCTTGTTAAACGTTCATTTGGTGTTAAGCTTTATGCTTGGTGCTAAGGTTTCAGCTATAGGCAAAGCAGGGCCCACCCCATTAAAGAAGCCCCGTTTTCCAGAAGGGCTGGCTGGCTTGAGTTCGTGACCCCAACACCACATACCCAGTGTATGGCTGGCCCTTGTTACTGGGCACCAGGCACATGCTTGCAGAAGCTGCTGCCTCGTTTCCCCCTTTGGACCCAGGCGCCATACATCACTGACGTGTGCCTCCATTTACCCATTGCACCTGTGGATGGCCACATCCGAGGGTCATGTACGTCTCGTTCCAGCCTTCTGCAGAGTGCTGTAGCGTCACTCAGCCGTGAGTTGTGACACCTGGGCAACTCGGTGGACAAAACTTAGTGGGCACATACTAGGTGCTAGACCACATTCTAAGAGCTTTAAATTAAGAGGTTCATCTCATCCGCACAGCCACCCCCTCCCCCCAGTAAGGTAGATACTATGGGTACTCCCATTTTACAGACAAGAACACTGAGCAAAAGTAACTCGCTCAAGGTCACAGTGTGAGTCATTTGTTAAATCGGAACATGAGCTGTCAGAGGTCTCAGGAGTAGAGAGTGATCTTCCTTCCTGGAGGACCGTCCTTACGTGACGTGGTCCTCCTTATGTGACATGCCTGGAGTAAAGTGAAGTGGCCCTCAACACCAGCTCTGTCCGCTCACCCCACCATCCGCCTGTGAATGATCCTGGATGAACCAGTTCACCTCCAGAGACCCACTCTCAAATTGCAGACCAACATGCCAGCACTTACCTCTCACAGGGATGAGGTCCAGAACACTTTACTGTGGATAGAAGTGTTGGGCAGGCAGAAGGTGTTGACAGCACTATTTCTGGTCTCCGTCAGGCTCAGCTGTGAGCCCGGGTCAGCCTCAAGGCACGGCCAGCCAACCACTCACCTTTGCCGGGGGCACAGGCTGCCGTTCTGTCAGCAGGACTACGCCAGGGTCATTAATTCAGGAAAGCTAAGGTCGTCTGCCTTTGTCCATCCGCCACTGTGTGACCCGGGGCAAGTCCCTTCTCTTCTCTCCTCCTCAGCCTCTCCAGGGAGCTTAAACTTCATGACCTCTAGGAACCTTTCAGGTTCAAGCAGTTGATGGAAAATTGCAAAGGCCCTGGAGAGAGTCCCACATCCCCGTCCCTCCTCACTCCCCTGTCTGGAAAAGCCAGTGGCAAGAATGCCTCCTCTCCGAATTTGTATCCATCCACCCCCGGCACAAAGAAAGCTCGGGAGGCGTATCTGCTTCCACAATTTATGATACGATTGTTATCATTATGGCTATTAGTATTTAGCGGCACTAACTGAGCTCACTGAGAAGTATGTACTGAGTATTTTATAGGCACTGTCTGCTTGAATCCTCAGAATGACCTCGGTGCTGTGTGATGCCTTTCATTTAACAGAACAGGAGGGGAGGAGAGCTCAGAGGGGTTGATGGGGGAGTTCAAGGTCATTCTCGGTGCCAGGTGGAACAGAAGCCACAGTCTGGACCCGGGAACTCCCAGTCTAGCTCTGGGCCCTGAGACGAAGGCACGCCCTGCAGGTCAGAAAGCAGATCCCCCCTCCTCCCCCGGCTCTGCCTCCCCCCACTGCCCTGCAAGCCTCCCTCACCTTGGCCACCCGGCTTGGAAATGTTCTGAAGCCAGACGGCCAAGCAAAGAGAAATAAGAAAACAGGGGGGAAAAGAAAAAACGAAGAACTCTTTGTTCCTTGAACCGTTCTCCATAAACACGGCCTCCGCCAGGTACATGACTTCACCGTGGAGGTGACCCCCGTCCCCCCTGGCGGCCGTGAGCTCCCGGCTCCCTGCCCTCCCCAGGCAGGCGGGTAGTCACATGATGCCCAGACGGTCCTGGTTGCCATTCAGACATGTCCGTGAGAAGCGGCTGCTGCGGCCCTGCTCCCACGAGGGGGGCAGGCGGGGGCCGCAGTCAGCCTTGGACACGGCCCCTCACCGCCCCCCCCCCCCCCCCCGCTGGAGGAGCCCTGTCGGTGCCTGATATGCCCGTGCAAGGATGCTGAACGCCGAGCCTGCCTCCGTGCCTCTGCCCAGGAAGCTCGGGCAGGATGAAATGGCCATGGTGGGTAGCACCGCCCCGGGGCCTCCGTTTAGCGGGGCTGAGCCTGACCTCTCCGTTTCATTCACTCACTCATTCATTCACTCACTTACTCATTCATTCATTCCTTACTCATTGAGCAAATACAATGTGTCCACGGGGACACAGCAGCGAGCCAACTAAATGATATCTTCGAGGAAGATACCCAGTGGAGGAGCCCCCCACCTGGCCCTCCTGCGTCCACCTGTCATTCACCAGCCTGTCATAAATACACCAGCAACTGAACCCAAGATGGAGTCCAGAGACCCACATGCCCCAGGGGGGCTGCACAACCCTCTTCCAGGGCGCCCTGGCTGCTGGGAGGAGAGCGAAGAGAAAGTATCCACCACAAAGCATCGCCGTGGTGGGAGCAGTAACTTCTCCTAATTATTTCCCGGCTCCTGGCTTCATTAGCGGCCCCGGTATTAATTCAGATTGCTGCATTTATCCCCATCTGTCCCAGATTCTTCATCGAGACACTGAGGATGCTAATGTGGTGGTTTCAGCTACGAAGGATCACGGCAGAGGTGAAGTTGCCACTCGGGAGGGAGAAGGGTCCTGGCAAGTTTTGGTTTCGAACGAGAAAGGAAAAGCTCCCTACCAGATCCGGGCACATCACCTCCTGAGACCCCCAAGCCCCCAACCAGGCAGCCCGTGGACCCACGGGCAGATAACCTTCCACCCTGGCCTCGGCATCAGAGAAATTCCTTTTAAATGACTCTGCAGACTTCCCCACCCACTGAGTTCCCCTCTTTGGCTAACAGATGGGCTCAGCTAACCATTCCCAGCTTTCCGATAAAGCAGTGTCAGGCAGTGAGGCCCCCTCAGAAAGGCATGCTTGGATAATAAATTCCAAGGCACCCCCGCCATCTGCAGGCTGCCAATCACAGGGGCGCTGGGCACACCAGGGCTCCCAGCCTGCTGCTGCGAAGGAGCTGGGGTGGGGCCTCGCGGGTGGAGGCGCAGCCTGCCCCTGCCCGTGCTCGCCTGCCCCTGCTGCCCTGTCCCCCTCAGCCTCCGACCTGTCCCAGCTGAACCAGCCGGGGCCATTCTGGTCGAGCCCCATCCGCCGATCCGTGCAAGGCCCAGCATGCAGCCAGCCCTGCGATTCAGCGCCACCGATCACGAGCCTCAAAGGCAGACGGTCCAGTCTGCTGCTGACATTTTGGCTCGGCAATGTGCCACCGGGTAATCTCGGGCCAGCGGCTCAGGCTTTGGAGCCTTGACTTCCCCGTCCATAAAGTGGGAGTTAACGGCATTCTCTCTTTCATAGATGTCTCCCTCTTTTTTAAAATTTTTAAAAAATTTATTTGTTTATTTTGAGAGACAAAGACAGAGCAAGTGGGGGAAGGGCAGAGAGAGAACCCTGAGCAGGGTCCGCACTCACAGCGCAGAGCCCGAGGCAGGGCTCGAACCCAGGAAGCTGCAAGATCGTGACCTGAGCTGAAACGAAGAGTCGGACGCTTAACCGACTGAGTCACCCAGGCGCCCCCTCTTTCATAGATTTCGTATAAGTAGTAGCTGCCATCAACACCCTCATCTACAATTACTATTGTTAGTGTGTCGTACTTAGAAAGGCAGGCAGTCTGAAAAATGGACCTCACGGTTCCTGCTTCATGTGACTCTTGCATTGGAGATGTGAGAGTACGTGTGTGAATGTCTTAACCTAGCACATCGTCGGCCTCAGGACAGGCTAGTTGCCTCTGCGAATCTCCAGTCCATTCATTCATTCGTGCATTCATACCAGGGGCATTCACTAAACACTGAGCCAGCCTCCGCTGGGCCTGGAGAAATGAACAAAGCACATGGTGTCTCCTTTTAAGTCATTCCTAGTCTAGGGGGCGAATGGAGCAGTCCAGGCAAAGACACAGCATCCGAAAATCCCAGAAGCTCGCCATCTGTTTGGGAAGAGGCTGGGCTCCCCAGATGAGCCCTTCTCATGCTACCAGAAACTACTTGTACCATATTGCTCGGAGTCTTTCTGATTGCTGAGGTTTCCTGAGGCCACTGATGTAAAAAGTGTACTATACCTGCTGTTATCTCCTGTCTTCAGCCAAGACAGACATCACTAACCGATAACCACCCTCTTTTGTGTTGAACCCGAGACAGGTCTCAGACTCTAGAAAGAGTCCTTACCTCTGGCCGTCACAGACGGTTGATTGGAACCGGCGCCCAAATTATACAAACATCATTCCGGACTTGGATTGTGAATCAGCTATGTCCAGCTATGTGGGCTATGCCTGGCCCTCCACTTGCTTTTGTAAATAAAGTTTTATTAGAACACAGCCATGCTCAGTCATTCACATATTGTCTATGACTGTTTTTCCCCACTGCAAGAGCAGAGTTGAGCAGGTGTGACAGATCAAACGGCCTGCAAAACCCCAAAGGATTTATTCTCTGGCCCTTTACAGAACAAGTTGTCTTTGCTGCAGGGGGTTAATATAAGGACTCGCAGGGAATTGAGATGAATCATTATGAACCGGGGCCATTAGCACCTCACCATATCCTGGCCATTCTCACACTCGGCTTGCTGTGAATGCATGTGACCGTCTGCTTGTGGGCGTTGTTCTGGCCTTGGAAGCCTGCTCAGCTGAGCAGAAGGTAGGCGGGAGGACCCGGTGAATGCTCCTGGAAGCAGCTCTTAATTGAGATGGTGCTGAAGTGGGTAAATATCCCAGTTCCCTGTGCCTTGAGGCTGACAACTCCAAGGCGGCCACACTGCCTCCCAGCAGAACTGAGCTGTAGTTACTCACTCTGGATACTTAAATCCATACATGTTTCACCTCCCCACTCCCTTTGCTGGGAACCCTGGCCTCGGGGTCTGTTTCCAGGAGAACCAGACCAACACAGATGGAGTCAGCGAGTGGTCCCATGGGGATGTCACAGCTTCCCTGGCAACCATCTCTCACTGTATACCTTCCACACATCCTGCCTCAGACAGCAAGGCTCTGATCAGGCCACCTCGTCGCCACCCAACGTGGCAGAATTTTATGCCAAACCATCCGAGGAGGGCTTTTCATCCTTTGCACCGGCTTTCTGGTGGCTGTGTCTGCGCAAGGATCTGATAGCTAAACTCTTCACCCTGTCCTCCAAAGCGGATGCCTGCTCTGAAATACCTACTTCCCTGTCCAGGGCAGACATCATCAATCAATCCCCGCTCAACGTCCTCTTTGCATCTTTTCTGAGAAAGCTCTCCCCGCAGGTGCTGTCAGTGGATTCATGGATGTGTCCTGGCATACAAGATTAAACCTTCTATGGTGGTGGGAGGGAATGCCCATGATATAAAGCTGAGTGGAAGGAAGCACAGTGGTTAGTACGGCATGAAATAGTTCTTCAAAAGGGAAAGAAAACATGTCAGATTGCATGATAAATGTGGGAAGTGACATCTCATAGATGTGTGTGCGTGTGTGTGTGTGTGTGTGTGTGTGTGTGTGCATGTGCATGTTTATGCCATAGGATTGCAATTTCCTTTTCCTCTCTTGTATTGCCTCCATGCAGAGTATCTCCTCATTTGATTCATGTGTTTATTGAGCACCTATCATGTGCCAGCCCTGTGTTAGGGGTGCAGTGGCAATCTAACAAATGTGTAATTGCCCCATTGGAAAGTAACTGTAAGCCCATGTGATAAGGCAGGGACAGGGCCCACGGGAACATTGTCAGACTAGGTCTCAGCCTGCCTGGGCTTCTTCATAATGCCTATGACCGTTAGAATGCAATAGTTATTTGTGAGACTGTGTGCTAAATTTTCCTCTCAACCATTGCCTCCCTTCTTCTCTCTCCCTCTCAGACCAGAAACTCTGTGAGGGGAGTTACTACATCTTTTTTGTTTGTTTGTTTCCTGCCGCATCCCCAGTGCCTGGAACAGAGCCCTGCATAGGGCTTGTGCTCTGTTAATGTTTCAGACAGAGACAGGTCCATTCTGGCTGCAATGAAAAGTGGGAGGGTGGGCCCCCAGAGTGCAGATCGTAACAGTAAATAAACGTGGGTGGGGGCTTGTAAAAGGCACAAAGGTGTTCAAGATAGAAACCTGTGGAAGGTTTTCAATGTAATAAAGTCAAAGGAAGGCAAAATAGTTTAGTCTTTGTAAATGAACCCAAAAATGAACCTCCCTGCTAGTACGCGATTATTAGCTGCTCTGTTCTGGGCAGGATTTGATTTTCAGTTCCCACACAGGCTGCGGTCCCTGCCAGTTATAGTAGAAAGCACGGGAACTGGCCACACAGACTCAGATTATTGCTAGACAGGTTTGGGCCCCTACAATGTCACTATGGAATGGGTAATTTGTCCTCAACCCTGAAGGGTCACCTTGATTACTCTTCTTCAAATGTCTCCTACATACGGAGGCAGGGAAGAATTTCCAAGGCAGGAGTGGAACCAAAGCAAAAGATGCCACTTTTTAAAAATTTTTCTTAAATGTTTATGTATTATTTTTTGTGTGAGAGAGAAAGAGAGACAAAGTGCGAGTGGGGAAGGCGCGGAGAGAGAGAGGGAGACACGGAATCGGAAGCGGGCTCCAGGCTCCGAGCCGTCAGCCCAGAGCCCGACGCGGGGCTCGAACTCACAGACCGCGAGATCGTGACCTGAGCCGAAGTCGGACGCTCACCTGACTGAGCCACCCAGGTGCCCCTGTTTTATTTATTTTTGAGAGAGAGAGGGAGAGAGACAGAAGATGGGCAGTGGGGAGTGGGGGGAGGCAGAGAGAGAGAGGGAGACACAGAATCGGAAGCAGGCTCCAGGCTCTGAGCCGTCAGCACAGAGCCCGACGCGGGGCTCGAACTCACAGACCGCGAGATCGTGACCTGAGCCGAAGTTGGACGCTCACCCGACTGAGCCGCCCAGGCGCCCCCCAAAAATGCCACTTTCTGCTTGTGATGCTCAGGGTACTGAGGCCCTTGGAGCCTCAGCATCATCCTTTACAAAGTGGGGTCGGTAGTGATGACTCCTCCAGAGCGGTCGTGGGCAGGAGGGCATCTGACGCATACCGGGGACTCGTTATTGAAGGTTGCACTGAAGATGCTGCTGATGTTGATGGAGCTGGAAGAGGTCTGGTTTCGCAGGGAAGGAGGGAAACTGAGGCCCAGGATGGGAAGTGACTGGCTCAAGGTCACACATACGGAATCACCACAGCAGAGCTGGCATCCCAGGGAAGTTCACAAAAGCTGATTCACGCGTTCTTTCCTTTTGGACGGCAGTGTCCAAACTGTGTGCCGAGGCACCCTGGGGTGCTTCGGCAGACTCACAGGAACTCACAGGAGCAGGTGCAAGGTATTTTCGAGTGTCAAGGTAACCATCGAGATGCTTGACATCTCTCGAACAACACACGAGCTGCCTGGCTTGCAGTAATGCACTGGTCCAGCAAGAGAGCACATCCTTTTGATGATGTCATAGCTTGGTGACCCTGGACTTTCAGTGGTTGCTGTGATAAAAAGCAAGGTCCGAGCCAAAATCAATGTGGAACAGGAAATGAGGGTGGCAGGATCCCATCCGATTCTGAAGTTCCAGAAGCTGTGTGGAGCCCGGCAGGCACACACATTTCGATAACAAGTGACTGAGTTCATTTTAGACTGAAATAAAAATATTTATTCTTCTATCAATTTATGTGGATTGTTTTTTTCAACAGCTACCAAGTTGTTAGGACACACATGCTTATTAATTTTGCACCTAAATACCTAATAAATGGAACCATGAGGGATTTTCTTTTGATGACACAATTCTGGGATACCAAGGGTGCTGTGACCGCAGGTTTGAGAACATCTGCTCCCTGATGTAAGGCTCCCTGCTTGCAGGGAAGAAGGCAGGCAGCTTCCAGCCTAGAGGCAGGACAGAGGCATGAGGGAAAGAGGTTAATGCCTTGCAAACAAGACAAAGCAGGCTCAAGAAACCCCATCTCTCAGCTGCCACCAAGTCATTGTTTATTTAGAGCCAACAGTGTGAGTACATTGGAAACGGTGTCCTCCCAGCTCTCCAGCACGACGGGCCACTCACTCATTCAGCCAACACACACTCAGCGTTTACTCTGTGTCAAACACTGTGCTGATGCCATGATAAATGAGGCACAGCCTCTGTCTTCAAAGGTAAGAGAAGGAAGAGAGGAGGAAGGATGGGGGCGAGAAGGAAGATGGCATTATGCATATTTTTACAAATAAAGCCCTGAGAAACCACAGGCTCAGAGAGGTTAAGTAAAGGCCCCAGAGTCACACAGCATGAAAGAAGTTAGATCATGGTGCACTGCCAAGATAATGTCCCATACCATCGTGTGGGGGCACTTTCTGTCTAATCTGGGAGGTCACCCACGGCATGAAAAATAATATTTAGAGGCAAGATTTGACATGGTACTGGCATAAGGATAGACATACAGATCTGGCGAAAAGAATTGAGAGTCCAGAAATAAACACCTATAGTCTATTGATTTCTGAGAAGGACCTCAAGACTATTAGAAGAGGAAAGTAGTCTTTTCAACAAATGCTGTGAAGGACACATGGATATCCACAGGCAAAGGAGGAAGACCTAACTCCATGGACCATGGATCTAATTATAAGACTTTAATGGTTCCTTAGACTTGACATCAAAAGTACGAGAGACCAGGAGAGAAATAGGCAATTGGACTTCAATCAACATTAGAAACTTTTATGCTGCAAATGATACCATCAAGAAAATGGAAATGTGGGAATGGGGGTAACCAGACTCACTGCCAGGATCATTCACAAACATTCAATCTTTGTGTGCCTGAAACTAATGGAATGTTACGTGTCAATTATACGCCCGTAAACCCAAAGAAATGCAACAGAATAAACAAAGTGAAAAGATAATCCACAGCACGGAGGACACTTACAAATTGTATGCCTAATAAGGAATTGTATCTAGAATACATAGAAAATGCTTAAAACCTAATAACAGAAAGACAACTCAATTAACAAGTGAGCAAGAGATTAGACCGGACATTTCCCCAAAGAACATATACAAATGGCCAGTAAGAACATGAAAAGATACTTAGCATTATTAACCATCAGAAAAATCCAAGTCAGAAGCACCAAGATGGCTCTAGTCAAACAGACAAGTATCGGTGACGACATGGAGAAAAGGGAAGCCTCGTACGTGGCTGGTGGGAAGGTGAAATGGCACAGCCCTTTGTAAAGCAGTCTAGCGGTTTCTCAAAAGGTCAAACATAGAGTTGCCACGGGGCCCAGCAATTCCACCCGCGTGTATTTATGCAGCAGAAATGAAAATGTAGGTCTACCCAACAACTTGGACATGAGACGAGTGCTCGGCATGATAACCAAAATACGGAAACAACTCAAATGTCCATCCACTGAGGAAGAGTTAAACGAAAGGTGACAAACCTCAGATAGCTATGCAAGGGAATATCATTCAGCCATAAAAAGGAAGGAGGTATGGACACATGTTTCAACGTGGACGAACCTTGAGAACATTATGCTAAGCGAAAGAAGCCAGTCATAAAAGGCCACGTATCGTGTGATTTCATTTATATTAAGTGGCCAGAATGAAGAAATCTATAGAGACAGAAAGCAGATTATTAGCATTTGCCAGGGGCTCGTGTTGGCAGGAAGTAGAAAGTGACTGCTAATGGGTATGAGATTTCTTTCTGGGAAGATAACGTAATTTACAATTTAAATTTTTTTTTTAAAGTTTATTTATTTATTTTGAGTGAGTGAGCGAGCAAGAGAGAGAATCTTAAGCAGGTTCCTCACTGTCAGCACAGAGCCTGACATGGGACCAGAAGCCACGAAACCGTGAGATCGTGACCTGAGCCGAAATCAAGAGTCAGAGAGGCTCAACCGGCCGACCCAGGAGCCCCCATGTAATTTACAATTTGATGTGGGTGGTGGGTGCCCAACTCTGCAAATACCCTAAAGCCATTGAATTTTATACTTTACATGGGTCAGTTGTATGGAATTTTAACTACATCTCAATAAAGCGATTTAAAAATAAAAAGCATGACTTGGGCAGTGGCGGAATGGCTGGACACACAGTGGTAGAAGGAGGCGGGGGCCAGACAGAGTAAGGGAGCCTGGAGTTTTCTCCCCAGGGCACTAGGGAGCTATAGAAACTTTCATACACGAGGTTCGGGACCAGGGAGGAGGCTCGTCCCTGGGGCAGGTGATCAGATCTGATTTGGAATGGTGTTCCAGGAGAGGGAGGAGAGAGGTAGCTAGCGGGTTTGAGAGAGTTTTAGCAGGTATAGTTGATGGGACTTGGTAAGGGACTGGGTGGAGATCGGGAGAGGGAGAGCTGTGTGCAGAGACCCCCGCAGAATGGATCCTCAGCAGACTCTTGCAGAACAAATGAATACATATGCACGTAGCTTCTTTCGGATCTCACTGTGGTTCCCAATCCTGATTCAGTTCCTGAGCGGCTGCCCTCACAGGGTATCAGGTTCAGGGTCCAGATCCCACCAGGATAACCCCCAAACCTTTTTCTCCATGCCCATGTTAGTAAGGAAACTAACATTTATTACCGACTGAGCTTGTACCCTGATGGGAGGCATTACAGTGCTTTCCCAGGGCACTTAACCCCTGAACTGGGCATGCCATAGGTGCTTACTAAGCACAGTTTACGTGAATAAATGAGCAAAATGGCATCTCATTTTGGAGGTCCCTTTTTCTAAAATTTATTTTTATTTATTTTGAGACAGAGAGAGAGAGAGAGAGAGGAAGCAGGGGAGGGGCAGAGAGAGAGGGAGACAGAGTCCCAAGCAGGCTCAGTGCTGTCAGCACAGAGCCCAATGTGGGGCTCGAACTCACCAACCATGAGATCATGACTTGAGCCAAAGTCAAGGGTCAGATGCTTAACTGACTGCACTACCCAGGCGCCCCTGTAGGTCCTTTACAATCATATAAAGTTAATGCAATTACCACCAATTTGATAATGGGGAAACCGAGGCTCAAAAAGGCTCAGTGACCTCCCCACGGTCCCAAAGGTGATGGCTTCTAGGAATCAGGACTGACAAAGCTATGTTGGGTAGTGACTGGATTGTTGGAGGGTTCCAAACTCACAGACCATTCATTCACTCACCATTTTTCCATTTAATGTAGTCCTATTTATTGGGCTCTGTAGGAGACACTTGGTGTCCTGCTCACAGCTCCTTGACTTTGCCTTGTTAGGGCATTCCATCCCAACTTTCAATGGCCAACAGGTATGTGTCTTTGCCGAAGGGATTCTGTGGGCGCTGAAGCAGTCTTTGCCCACAAACATGGCGGAATGGAATTAAGAAGGTCCCCCTCCTGTCCCCACAGTGTGGGAGTTGATGTAAACATACCTTAGCCCTCTTCTTCACTCACTTCCACACTGTCTCCAGAGGTCCCGGTAGGGTTGGGTTCCAGCGGCCCATGGTGGGAATCCCACAGTAGTGTCCTTCCCATTGGGTCCCATTTGCCGACTCCCAGACAGGTGCCTCCTGGGATTGCCCCACATGTACCACAGTCCTTGTCTCGGGGTTTGCTTCTTGGAGAGCACAGACTCAGACAGGCATCTCCTCCGTGCCAGGCACTAAGCCCTGGGGATAGGTTGGTGAGCAAATTGGTGAGGTTTGGCCCTCTTCGGGCTCCTTGGCTCCTGGGGTTGACAATTACAACACATGTGAGTATAGAGACTACAGATGTGCCCGTTCCCGATTGTTCCCTCTGAACTGGCATCTTCCTCCTTCCCCTCTTCCCCGTTCTCAGACCAGTTTGCCTAAGTCCGACCAATGTCATTGAACTGCAAGATCTCCAGTGGTAGTCTTACCTCTGGCTGTTGATAAGTTGACCAGGACAAAGGCAGGTGTTAACCACGTTTGGCAGAAGCTGATGCAGAAGCCAAAGCAACACCTAAAACCCAATGGGGGAAAGGAGCAGTAGAGACGGGGTCATCCCCCTCCCTCCCCCATTAAAAAAGACTCCCCATCGGCTCCCCATGCCCCAGCTCCAGGCTAAGGCAATTAAGTCATTTGCTGCCGGGGCCTGGAGGTGGCAGTAACATATAATCACAAACATAAGCAGTTGTATGTGGTAATTATGAATTCTGCCTCTTTTTTTTTTTTTTATCAGCACCACCCAGACTGAAGATTATTTTCTGCTTGATCTAATTCTAATTTTGATCCGTCCTCCTCTACCTCCATCCAACTTCAGAAGGATTAAGATGGGGCTACCGGTGATAATTTGGGGATATGACAGACTGGAGGTCTCTGTTTTCGGGTCTTGTATGACCTGCGTTTGGCGGAAGTCGGTTTGCTACGGACGCTCCATCCCGTGTTAGGTCAATCTCCAAAGGGTAACCACGCGCCATGTCATGGCCCGTCTTGGCCCAGGCCACCGCTGAGTCTGGATTTCAGCAGTACATTCCCCACTGGCCCCCTGCCCTCCAGTACCGTCCCTTTGACTGGACCCAGTGGTTCTTTTCAAGATCATGAATCTTCCTGCTTAACCGCTCCCCGCCAGCTTTTCACTGCCTTGCTAAAACATACCACACGGTCACCCCAACGGCATGCTTAAGAGTCTTTGCGTATTCCGAGGTAAGTCTTATCTCATTGACCTCTCACAGGTACCCACAATATCCATACTTCTCTACTCCCCTCACTACCACCTGCTTCCAAGTCACCATGTGTCACCCAGATGGTGGCAGGTGCTTCCTCACTGGTCACCCAGTTTCCTTCCCTCTCCCCCCCTCATCCCCCCACTCTACCCAGCAACCAGATCTTTTAACACAGAAGTCAAATCATGCAATGCTTTCCCATTGCACTTAGGAAAAAGAAAATCCAGATTCCTCACTATGACCCTGCATGGCCGATGTCCACCTGTCACGCTGAAACAGCGTTACCTTGACGTGTTATACTCCAGGCACGATGGCCTTCCTTCTCTTTCTCAGGCAAGTTAGACTCAGTCCCACCGAAGGGCCTTTGCTGGTCTCCCTGCCTCCAGCGGTGCTCCCACATGTCTTGGCAGAAACAACTTTTATTTCTCATTCATGTCTTAAAAAAAAATTTTTTTTAATGTTTATTTCTGAGACAGAGAGAGACAGAGTGGGGGGAGAGGCAGAGAGAGAGGGAGACACAGAATCTGAACCAGGCTCCAGACTCTGAGCTGTCAGCACAGAGCCCGACGTGGGGCTTGAACCCATGAACCATGAGATCATGACCTGAGTCAAAGTCTGCTGCTTAACCGACTGAGCCACCCAGGTGCCCTTTAATTTTTTAAAATGTTTATTTATTTTTGAAAGAGAGAGACAGAGCATGAGCGGGCGAGGGGCAGAGAGAGAGGGAGACACAGAATGGGAAGCAGGCTCCGGGCTCTGAGCTGTCAGCACAGAGCCCGACGCAGGGCTCGAACTCACAGACCACGAGATCGTGACCTGAGCCAAAGCCGGACGCTCAACCGACTGAGCCACGCAGGCGCCCCATCTCGTTCATGTCTTGGCACAAATGCTGGTCTCCAGCGAGACCTTCTCTGAGCTCACTCGGCCAAGCATAAGTCTCTCCCCACCTGTGCCAGGCCATCCCCATCATTCTGTGCACATGTGTGTTTGCTTACTTATGACCTGTCTCCTGCCAGAACATGCGCTCCACGAGGGTGGGGACTTCGGTCAGAGCTCCATCTCCGGGGCCTCCTAGAAGACTTGGCACATAGTAGGTACTCAATAAACAATTTCCAAGGGAGTGAACGAACAGCGCCTTTCACGGTTCCCTGCAAAGCCTTTCACGGGAGGTTGCTAGACCTTCTTTTCTCCTGCGACTACGATTATATATTTATGAGGTAATCAGCAATTGAAAAGTTCCCCGTAATAGTAACTGGAGCTTAACACACAAATAAACTGAACACCATTAAGGACGTTTTTGTGGCCACTGGGGTGGATCAAGTGAGCTAATCGCCCAACTCCCAGCAATTAAGTCAATTAACCATTTAGACATATGCTGAGCCATTTCCCGGCTCGAGTTTCCTGGGGGCATCTGTGAAATTTGTGCAGCTTATTTATGGTGTAAGCTTCTGGTCTCGTTACTAACTGGGGTGACTGGGGAGAGCGAGAGGGGTGGCTGGTTAAATAAGAAGAAAGGCAGGGCGGCGGCAAAGACGTGATGAACCACACCCCCTCCTTTCCCGTGTGCGGAAAGAACCAGAGATGTAACCATTTCTTGCCTTTACTTTCTCACTTAGCCTGTTCGAGGCTGTTTGAACACCTGTGTGAGTCACTGAGGGCAAAGGAGAGAGGAGAGGAGTGGATGGGGGTTAGACTTGGTCCGGGGTTCAAATCCTGAATTCCACTGTATGGCTGAGCCTCCGTGTCCTCATCTGGGTGAAGGTTAAAGGAGACACACAGTGCACATTTCGTAAGGCTGCGTCCGGCCCACAGGAAGCGATGCATCGGCAATGGTTAGGGTTGCTATCGTCATACTGGGGAGTAAAGAGAAGGAGGTAGAAACCCACAGGTCGAGGAGTCAGACACACCTGGTTGGAACCCCCCATTCGTCCTGGCCTGTCTTCACTGTGTGCAACTAACTTCACCTCTCTGAGCCTCAGTGTACTCATCTGATAAAGGGGTGAACAGTGCCGGGAAGGGGTTTTAAGATCAAGAGGGCTGACACTTGAAAGGCTCTGGCCTGGGGTCCTCCTAACCTCATTAAATTCTTCCCTGCCTTGGCAGAGAAGGGAGTGGAAGGGGCCCACCCCGGGTTCTAAAATGCAAGTTCCCCGAACGGAGCCCAGGTCTCCGGTTCTGCTTTCAGAGTCACGTCAACCTCACCTTGTGTGGGCGTTTTACAAGCATGTAAAACAAAGTCATCCTTTCAGGGAGAGACACGCTCCTGGAGATAAATAGCATGTTTCGATTGGAGGCTTTCTTCCGCCACCCCCACCCCCCCACTAAGCACTGTACAAAGCTTTTCCCAGATATTATGTGATTTACAGCTTACAGAGAAATTCTGTGAGGTGTCTTTTATGGACAAAGAAAGAGGCTCAGAGAGGGCAGGTAACCCGCTCCAGGTAACACAGCCAGGAAGTGATAACAGTCGGGACTTGAACCAGGTTCTGGCTGGGTCTGATGTTCTCACCCACCGTGTTTCTCCTGCCTGTGGCATGCCTGCTTTTGTCCACATGGTACTCCAGTTTGCAAAGAAACGGAAGCATCCCTATTTCAAGATTAATCAATGGCTTTTGGAGATGGGCCCTTGCCACCCCCCCCCACCCCCCAGCCCCAGCTGTCACCCTCCTCCCCTCCTTCTCTAACTTCCACCCCGCAGGCTCCCAGAAGGCAGCAGGTCCTTGGCTGAGGATGGAGAACAGCCAGATGGATGGGGCTCCTGAGACAGAAACCGAGCCTCAACATCAGAGACGGTCCCCACACGCTACGTCCGGAGAGCCGAGCCGGACCTGCCAAGATCCCCGGCCTGCAGGCTCAGCTCGGCGACATCCCTGCGTGGGGTTTTGGAAAGCGCTGAAAACAGACATCCACCCACCTAAAACGTGTCTCTGATCTTCTGAGGCCCAGGCAGCAGGGTTGCCCGACACTGTTTCTTCCTGGCAACAGTCAACAGCAGCGGGTGCTAGAAAGTGAAGGGAAGAAATCCCCAGCTGCGAGCATTTGCTCAGGTTCCAGCAAAGGCTGAGGCACGGGTTGCCGTCTCCTGGCTCACTTTGACAGGAGGGTGAGGCGGAGAGGAGTTTTCCCCAGCTCCTCCTTATGGACAGAGCTTTGCAGTTTGCAAACTTCTTACTGGAAAACGTTATCATCTATTCAGTGTGGTCACAAAACGATTACATTAAATGCATACATATTTTTTTCTACATGTGCACACATCTGTATATTTACTGCTTTACCTCTCTTTATACAGATCCTCACAGTCTCCAGCTTATGAGGTTAATTAAGAGACGTGGAAACAAAGAGCCACACGCTAACAGCAAGAAGGACAAGATACTAGGGTGGTGGTTATCAAAGTTAGGCGCACGTAAGAATTATCTCATTTATTCAAAATGTAGATCTCGGGGCGCCTGGATGGCTCCATTGGTTAAGCATCCAACTTCGGCTCAGGCTGTAGCCTTGACGTGCTAGAGTTCAAGCCCCCCCCCCCCCGCCACCCCGTCAGGCTCTCAGGTGTCAGCACAGAGCCCGCTTCGGATCCTCTGTCTCCCCCTCTCTCTCTGCCCCTCCCCTGCTTGCACATGCCCATGTGCACGCGCTATCCCTCTCAAAAATGAATAAACATTTAAAAATTAAATTAAAATTTAAAATTAAATTAACTTAAAAGTTAAAAAATTAAATTAAAAATTAAAACATTAAAAAAATTAAAAGAAAATGTGGATCTCTGATCCCAATACCAGAGCTTTCAAAGCAAGAGGACTCGGTTGAGGCTTGGGAACTTTGAGGTTAAAAATGCCACCGAGCTGTGTATTTTATACTGGTTAATTTTATGCCATGTAAATCTTATCTCAATGTTTTGAAAAAAACAAAATGCCCAGTGCATTCCTTGCCACAGATCAGAACATTAGGCAAGGCTTCCTGTGGAAGGCGCTATGTGAATCTTTGTGGAAATTGCCAAGTGGGCAGACAGGATATTCCAGCCGGAGGGCACAGCATGGGAACAGTTTGGAGCAAGAGACGATCGGGGAATGTGGAGAGCCATGAAAATTAGATTGGGGGGGGGAGGGGTAAGGGCCAGGACACAGGAGGTGTCACCAGCTAGGCTGAGACGCTGAGTGCCACCCTGGTGACCCTGTAAATCTTATAGTATGTTTGATGAGGATGTACTTAGAAATAGCCACATGCCGACCCGTGGGGGATGGACTGAGTGGGCAGACATACAGGGCATAGAAGCTAATCCTAGTGACACAAATTAGTCACAAGGTAGTGTAGAAATCCACGGAGTAAAGACACTCTCCATAACGACTGTCTTTTGGAGGTCTTGGCAACATACACAGTGAAATGAGTTGCGTAAGTCAGATGGTGATATATGTGCGCCTAGAAATTGCTTTTCTCCCTTAACAGCTTAACACAGTCAAGTTCCCCTAGTCTGGGCGTGTTAAACAGCCTTATCCTTTTTAACGGCTGAGTAATATTCTATCACATGGATATTTTAGGTTGAAATTGTAGCTATGCCACCAGGCTTACGTTTTTACTTACAAAAATAGCCAGTTTGGTTTACTTAACCGTTCCCTTCTTGATGGGCAATTAAGCTGTTTCCAATTTTCTTCTACACAATTGTTTCTTCCTTAAAAAGTATAATTAACACACAATGTTACAGGAGTTTCAGGTATACAGCAGATTGATTCCAACATTCTAGGCTCTTACTGAGGGCTCCCCAGGATAAGTGTAGTCACCATCTGCCACAGTACAACATTATTACAATATTCCCTATGCTGTACTTTTCAGTTCTGTGCCTTCTTGATTTTATAATTGCAAGTTTGTACCTCATAATCCCCTCTATGTATTTCATCCATTGCCCCCTCCCATCTCTTCTATGTTATTGATTGTTAGCAATGTCCTAACAGTCCTCCTTGAAAATATCTCTCTAAGCACCTGTGTAAGTATCACTCTAAGGTAGATTTCTGAAGACAACATGCTGGGCCAAAGGGTGGACATATTTATCTTTTAATGGGAACAGCTAAGTGTTCGCTAGAAAAAAAAAAATCTATCACCCATATACACTCTCAATGAGAGGAAGCTGATGCAGGGTAACTGTCAAAAGTGTGTCTGTCAACATTTATGCAAAGATATTATGTAATAAATGACCACGAAATCTCAAGGCATACAGCAAAATGTATTTACTCTTATGTTCTAAAAGATTGTGCCCACAGTATCCAAGAATGCCTATTTTGCAACATCCGCATGAGCAGTGTGTGTTATCATTAAAGAAAAATGTGCTGATTCTGACCATTTGAAACTTATCTGTTCTCGTAAATTGCATTTTTAAAAAAATTGGGAATGAGGTTTAGCTTGTGTTACGTGCTTTTTTGGCCACTGCTATGCCTTCTTTGATTAATTCAACATTCATATACTTGTTGCATTTTTTCTCCTGTTTACTTCTGTTCTTTTTTTCCTTAATAATATCTAGGAACTCCTTCTACGATGTGTCTGTTAATCCTTTGCCTGGCAGATACAAAGCAAATAATTTTTCCCAATGTCCTTTATGTCTTCAATTTTTTTAATCCTGTAAATATTTTCATTTTTATGGAGTTTAATCAATCTTATGTTTTTTTATAGCTTATTATTTTGTTTTTATACTGAGAACCATCCTCACTGCTTGAGGTCATAAACTGCTAATGCCCATTTTCATCAGAGGGTCATAGAGTTTTATGCCATCCCGTTACCTTCAATCCATCGGGAATTGATTTGGCTGGATGGCTGTCAAGTGACAATTTAACTTTATTTTTGTTCTCTGATGGTTAAACAATTGTCCCAGCGCTCTTGGTGGAATCATCTTTCCCCAACTGCGTTGAAATGCTACCTTTATTACATGCAGATTTTTCTAAATCCTCAGGTCCGTTTCTAGACTGCCTCATTTTAAAAAATCAATGAGCAAAAATGCTTCCTAATCCTTCCCTAGATGACATTTCCTGGGCCCCGGCTCTGCTTCTAAGAAAGGCTTTTCCCATGTTTTCATCCATCCATCCATCCATCCATCCATCCATCCGGACACCCATTCATTCATGCACTTACTCATTTCCTTTCACTCACTGTGGACCCAAGGATTAACGAAACAAATTCAGCTCCCGTGTGTTTTCTGAGCACCTGTTTTCTGGTTATAGGACACGTGGCTATGTGTCCCTCACTCCATCTTATTGACTTCCTTCATCAACATGTGGAGGGGGCATATTTTTAGCCCCACATCACGGATGAGTAAACTGAGGTGCAGAAAGGCTAATTAACTTGCCCAAAGTCCCCCAGGTACTAAGCTCCAGAGGAGAGATTCAAACCCAGGTCAACCTAATGCTGGTTTTATCTCTACCTCTGCTGCTTCCCTTGCAAAATAATTGCTCACATTTATTGTGCATCAATTCTGTTCTGGACATTGTGCTAGGGGGTGTGAATCCCCAAGGGCCCAGACTGTCCCTGCCCAGAGGAGATGGCCAGTCTGATGGAGGAAGCAGGTCATTGAAACAGACTGTTACAACCCACTCCGACTAAAGCTAAAATAAGATGGTGAAATACAAACCCTGGGGAGGGCGTCCCTGGCAAGGCAAAGACTTCCAGCCTCTGGAAAGACGATTTTGCTGTCAGCTTGGCAAATAAAAAAGCTCCCTTACAGGTGAGACATGAAGGTCCAGAGCCAGGATTTTCTGGCTCTATCTCCCATCCATTTGCACTTCGGATGTAGATACCATGCCGGGGAAGAAGGACCCTGGACAGCCTTCATGGGAGAGAGTGTCTGTAATAAGAAAAGAAGCAAAAAAAAAAAATAAAAAAATAAAAAAATCAACACCCTTCAAATCGGCCTTCTGGGCCCCATAGCTTCTGAAAACCTCGCCATCTGTCCACATAAGCATGTTCCAAAGTTTTAAGTACCTCTTTTCATGAAGTCCGTTAAAGTTAACCTGGCCTCATAATATATGGGGGAAATCTGCTATAAATAGAGGTAAATAGAGATTGTAAAGATAAATAACAATACCAGCATGGGAGGGACTGATAATGTCCTCTATTTATGGCCCGACTCTAAAAAGGGATGGCCAGGGATCCGGCGTCTTTAATGACTTACTTTTGCCTTGGCAGCCTGTGTTCCCTGTTAGGGTGCTAAAGATTCAGTGACACAAAAAGCTTACAGATAATTAAATATTGATTTTTGTTTTCTAATCCTATATAAAAATTGTCCTGGGTCTCCCAATGGTGGTTTTATCTCACCAGGACATGGGCAGAGGGGAGGGCGTCTGTTAACCCTCTTTGCACCCCTGTTGTGTGACACAGCGGGGCCCCTTAGACAGGGGGGAGTGTCCAGGGCTGGCTTCGTGGACATGTGACCTCTGCAGTCACACCAGATCTGCGCGCAGAGGGCCCCTTGTCTGGGTTTGGCGCTCTCCTGGCACGCTCTCGAAAGGCTGGATAATTTTTTTGCACAAGGGGGTTCTGCATTTCCTTTTGTATGGCCCCACAATTATGCAGCTAGTCCCGGGGGCTGGTCTGACTGAGAGATCAGGGCGGCGGCAGCCGGCTCTGGACCCCTAGCTACCCCACTGCTGCCCAGAGCCCCTCTCTTATTCCCCTTCCCTGAATCTTGCTGGCTGTGCCAGAAACTCTGAATCTGGGAAGAGGGCCAGAGAGAAACTTGTGATGAGAACAGTCCTTCTCCCACCCTCTTCTCCTGTCTCTCTCTCTCTCTCTCTCTCTTTCTCTTTCTTTAGGAAAAAAAAAAGGCACCTCATTGTCATTTTGCGTCTGGAGTGCGGCACGGGACATCTGGCAATGTGGCAGAGTTGCTCGCTGGCTGGATGGATGGATGGGAGGGAGTGGCGTCCATGGCCAGGTCAGGCCGTGGGCTCCGACAGCAGACAGAGTCTGGGAGGAGAGGGAGACAGAGTCAGAGAGCTGGGTCCTGAGCCAGATCCTGCCATGTGTTTTGCTCTGTGGCCTTGGGCAAGTGGAAGGCCCTTCTACGCCTCTGTTCCTTCATCTGCAGAATGGAAATACTAATTCTGGCCCCTCTGCCTGCCCCCTCCCCTCCCGCAAGACTGCTGGGGACAGCCTAAGTTTTAAAAACTAAGGATCTTGGGGCACCTGTGTGGCTCAGTCGGCTAAGCGTCAGACTTTGGCTCAGGTCACGGCCTTACAGTTCGTGGGTTCAAGCCCTGCATCGGGCTCTGTGCTGATGGCTCAGAGCCGGGAGCCTGCTTCTGATTCTGTGTCTCCCTCTGTCTCTGCCCCTCCCCTGCTCATGCTGTCTCTCTCAAAAATAAATACTAAAAAAAAAAAAAAAACTTTAAAAAATGAGGATCTGCAAAACAGTGAGAATAACAGCTAATGTTTATCTACTGCTTACCTGGATCGGGCACTTTATGTAAGTTCTTTAGAGATGCTTACAAATGCACGCTTACTAAAGACTTTGCATATTCTAGCTCATTTAGACCTCCCCGTGACCTCATGAAACAGGTAATTTTATAAACTTCCCATTTTACAGAAGGGGAAATGAGGCACAGAGGCCAAGGTAGCACAGCCAGTAAGTGGCAAAACCTAAACCACGGTGCAGGATTAGGATTCCTTCCTGCCTCCTACTACAGGAAACCAGGGGCCTGCCAGCCAAAAGTGGCTCCCAGAGAATTTTTGATTGGTATTTCTACACAGTGGCAGCCTGCACCCCATTTGGAATTTGAATCTGTTGCCGGGGCACCTGGGTGGCTCAGTTGATGAAGCATCTGACTCTTGGTTTTGACTCAGGTCACGATCTCATGGTTTGCAAGATAGAGCCTCACGATGGGCTTTGCGCTGACAGCTTGGAGCTTGCTTGGGATTCTCTCTCTCTTCCCCTCCTCTGCTCACTCAGGCCTTCTCTCTCTCTCTCTCTCTCAAAAATAAATAAAAATTAAAAAAAGAAATTAGAATCAGTTACCCGTATTGAAAAAGAACCTCGAGATTTCTACCTTAAAACAGATTTTCAGGGGCGCCTGGGCAGCTCCGTTGGTTAAGCATCTGACTTCGGCTCAGGTCATGATCTCACAGTTCGTGAGTTCGAGCCCCACACTGGGCTCTGAGCTAACAGCTCGGAGCCTGGAGCCTGCTTCAGATTCTGTGTCTCCCTCTCTCTCTCTGCTCCTCCTCAGCTGGCTATCTGTCTCTCTCTCAAAAAATAAGTAAAAAAAGGGCGCCTGGGTGGCGCAGTCGGTTAAGCGTCCGACTTCAGCCAGGTCACGATCTCGCGGTCCGTGAGTTCGAGCCCCGCGTCGGGCTCTGGGCTGATGGCTCAGAGCCTGGAGACTGTTTCCGATTCTGTGTCTCCCTCTCACTCTGCCCCTCCCCCGTTCATGCTCTGTCTCTCTCTGTCCCAAAAATAAAATAAAACATTGAAAAAAAAATTAAAAAAAAAATAAGTAAAAAAAAAAAAAAACCCAAAAACCAGATTTCTAGCATCCCAGACATGCTCTGGTAATGATGGGCTCCTATATCTACTTGGCAAAGATCCTTCAATGGGTAAATATTGCATCTACCAATCACCTCACCTACATTATCTGCCTAATTTCTGGGAACTCTGTCTTTGGCCCCTTCCCTGGGCAAGCAAAGCCCCCTCCTTGTCGTGGATTTGAAGACAATGTCCCCTCTGTGGGGGGCACTATATGTGGAAAAACAATTAGCTTTATTGGTGGAAGGGGTGGGACAGAGAATCCAGAGTAGCTCAAGCCCTGAAAATGAGCTCGGAGTCCTGAGGCTCCCTTAAGCTTTCGGCTTCCACGGTCCTCGATTTCAGTAATTCCCAGATGCTTCGGTTGGAAGCTACAAAATTTGAAAACAAACCTACAAATTATGAAATTCTGCGGTTTTACCATCCAAATAGTATACAATTCTAAGATTCCCCCCTCCCTGTCCCTTCCATCGCAGTTCTGGTGTTCCGTCCTTCCAAAATTCCAACTCTTTGTTGCAAAAGATTCTCTGATCACAAAATGTCATGATTCGAGTTGACTCACTTCTTGGAAAGGGCAATACTATGAAGGAGGGAAGCTAGGATGCTGTGGCTCTCTTGTGTTAATTGCTCATGGTTCCGTGGTCCGGTACTTATCATCTCTTTAAGGCCAGAGAGAAGCCGGCCAACAGTTAACACATGAGGTGGTCTGATTGCACAAGGTCGGGGAAGTGGGGGCTGGGATTCTTCCTGGACCGTTTAATCTGAGGTCACCATCCCTTCATTTTCTTGAGGAAATCAATGTTGCCAAGACGGGGATGTGGAGGTGTGTATATCCCCTCAAACCAAGCCAATATATAAACAGTGGGAGTTAAGAGACACCCTGCAGGAATTGTGTATCTCTTCAGCACCTTTAGGAGAGCCATCAAAGCCCTGAACACATCCCTCGTCGAGTCACATTTAATGAGTGAGAACCTGCGATGAATGTAAGGACTGATTAGATTAAAGGCAGTTTGACCTCAGGACGAGGAATGCGGATGGAATGATCTGGGGCATGGGAGGATTCGAGCCCCTTCAGCTGGAAGAGGGAAGCTCATTAGCATAGCACTGGGAATGTTGTGGTATCCATGAGTCAGACCAATGGGAGATAGGCTTTCATTTTTATCTTAACTTGGAGGTGACTCTTCCCAATGCCTTTAGACCTGGCATGGATGGGCCACAGAAGCAGCTGGCTAGAGACAGAGTGCCAGGCTGGAGACAGAGAAGGTGATGGGGCCAAAGGGAGATTGAAAGGAGCCACTTCGGGGTCCTGGGAGGACATCTTGCACAACGCATTGGGGGGAACAAGTCTCATCACCAATGTCATTGCAAAGATCTCATTACTTGGTGCCAACTTTTGGCAATGACATGTGCAAACAGGGAAATTTCTCCGCAAGTAAAAAAAAGGGGATTCTGACACCAGGTTGCCACAGCCAGCACAGAAAACATGAGTCAAAAGTAGAAGTCCTTACCCTCAGCACGACTGACGTTTGGAGTCAGATAATTCTTGTAGAGGACTGTCCTGTACATTGTGGCATATTGAGAAATATCCCTGGGTCCCTGATCTCCAACCATGAGATGCTAACAGCACTTCATGCCTAATTTTGATAATCAAACATGTCTTCAGACATTGCTACATTCAGAACTTGGGAAAAAGAGTCCTTGGGTCACGGGTGGCTCAGTGGGTTAAGCATCTGACTCTTGGTTTCAGCTCAGGTCATGATCTCATGGTTCATGGGTTCAAGCCCCGCATCAGGCTCTGTGTTGACAGCATGGAACTTGCTTAGGCTTCTCTCTCCCCCACCCCTTCTCTCTGCCCCTCCCCTGCCTGTACTCTCTCTCTCAAAATAAATAAATAAACTTTAAAAAAAGAGTCCAGGTGACCCCAAATGGTGTCTGTGACTCTTAGTCACGGTCAGAGAAAGATATCCATCAATGCCTTAATGTGGACATAATTAGCAATTCAATATCAGAATTCTACTATGTGCCACTTAGGGTTTGTTGTGTGTAATTATGCTGACTGTCAGTAACTTCTCCCTCCAGCGAGAGGATTCAGTCATTCTCAAAGAATTCTTTGTGGTGGCGACTTCGTTGAGTCTCAGTTAAAGAATTCCTCTAGGTATTACGCGAATCCGAGTATGCAAGGTGGGCTTTGGGGGGACAAAAACAAATATAAATTTATCCTTATGGGATACCGCACAAACTTTTCTTTTTGAAGATACTGCATGGCAAGATGGTACAGTAATAAACACGCAATAAATATGAGGTAAATTGGGGCACCTGGGAGGCTCAGTCAGTTGAGCATCTTCATTTTGGCTCAGGTCATGATCCCAGGGTAGAAGGATCAAGCCCCGCATCCGACTCTGTGCTTAGCATGGAGCTTGCTTCAGATTCTCTCTCTCTCCCTCTGCCTCCCTACACCGTCAGGCTTGGGCCCCCCCCCCCCGCCCTGATCTCAAATTAAAAAAAGAACAGGAAATAAATTAATGAATAGTTCTTATGGGTCCTATCCCACAGATGGAAGTCACATTCCGGGGCAAGTTTGGAGAACGGGTTCCATTTCACCTGCGGGTTCTGAGCCATGAGCAGTACTGTCCCGAAACACGGTGTTAAGAAGGATTCTGAGGGTGCGTCAATGCTCAGGAGAAACGTGATTGGCAGAGGATGTCTGTTGTGGGGAGGCGAGGGGTTTTGTCAGCCTAAAGGCTAGCTCCCCCCTTCCTGGCAGTATCCTGATCAAACCCTTAGTCCCACAGATCCTTCTAGCTACCAAGTGGAGGCGGGATTAGAAAGGGCGACACCCAGAGTAAGAAAACAGAAACTCCAGCAGGTATTCTCACGGAGAGAATTTAGCACAGGGTCTACGTCGCTCTGGCGTGGGCAAACTGGGAAGGCAAACAGGGGGCACGAGGAAGCACAGAGGCAGTGACTGTGGGAGGCAGTTGTCATCCCTGAGTTGAAGGAGCAAGTGGAGAAGCTGGGGGACCCCCCCCCCCCCAAACAACACACCAAGCTGGGAGATGGGACCAGAATTCTGCTACTGCGCCAGAGCTCGGGGTGGGGGCGGATCTGTGCACAATTTGGGCACAGACTTAAGGCGGAAGAGGCCGGTTTAGCACCGGTAGGGAGAGCTGCACCCAGCCCACCTGTCACTGCCAGGGTGAGGGGCCCCGCTGCTGAGAACTAACCTGCCCTCAGCGCCCCCTACGGGCAGAGGCCAACACTGACCTGCGAGCAAAGCAGAAAAGCCTTGCGCAGAATCCCAGCCCTCTGCCCCCCAAAGGCAGAGAATAAAAGAGAGGGCTTGGACCATAGTTAATCAGCTTGTACAGTTGCGGAGGCTCGAAGAGACGAAGCGACTGGCCAAGAGGCTAAGTCCTTCTGACTCTGGTCCCCTGTCTCTGGGCTCCCAGTGACGCAGAGGTTTTGCAAGCTTCGGGTAAGGGAAAGAGGGGTAACGGTCTTTATCTTAATACTCAGCAGTCTCCAGCACGCTTGCCCGAGCATCAGTCACTTAGAAGTGCTCCCTTATCTCCGTTTGCCAGAAATAGGTCTCTGAGCTATACGGGCTTCCTGCCTTCCGCTTGTGGTGGCTCCCACCACTCGCTCGAGGGACCTCCACTGCCTGGCTTTCAGATCCACTTTCCAAATAGGTTAGGACGGCACCCAGTGGGAACCAGGCGGGGGTGTTCCTGTGGGGAGGTGCGTCCCCCACCCCCACCCCCACCCCCATCCCCACCCGCAGCACCCCCTGAGGTCTCATGGCAACCTGCTCCCTCCGACGGTCTCCCCAAGACGCTCTGACTTCTCACGTGCGATAGGTCACCTGACTGCGCAGCTTTCTATCTACGCGTGAAGTTGCATCTCTCCTGACAGCAGGTGTCCCTTTCCACCCCACCTCAGAGCCCGTGGAGAGATAAGGTTACTCCTCAACGCACGGGGCGAAAGTCCTTTTGCAGGAGCTGCACACAACATTATGCAGAAACGTTCAATATTTTACCCGGGCTGGGGGGACAAGGGGGTGGAGGGGAGGAAAAAAAAAAAAAAAAAAAAAAAAAAAAAGAAAGAAAGAGATTTCTTGCAAAGTGAATTTTCTTCTCCTCTTTAAGGCGTCATCCGTACTGAACCTTACACACCCTTTTGTGAAGGCAGAGCTGGCAAAAACCCGGAGAAGAAAAGTGGGAACTTGATTTTATGCTAATGTATGTAAAGAACGTGACTACAGAGTCAGAGGTAACACAATGAACTTAACTTCCCCCCCCTCTCATTTTATTGAATTATAATGACTAGTTTCCATAGCAATTACTGCATCACCTTGTACATTACCAGAAAGATCTACTGCACTTTTCCCCAGTCATCCTTGTAAACATTTCTACCTTTTTTTTTTTTTTTTTTTTACGATGTTCTAGGGGGAAACACGAGCCCTTTCGGCTTTGCAGCAGTTGGAGAGCATATTTCAGGAGATTAATAAAGCCGGCCGGGGTGTTTTTATTTTCTAAGTTCGCTGGTTGGTTTTCCATCTTGGGCCTCACCAGCTACTTGTCAGGCAGACAAAGAGGGGAGGAGGCGGGCGGGAGAGAACAGAGGTGCTGGGAGGTGAGGGAGAGGCACCCGGAGTCAGGAGGGACTCGGAGGAAAGGGAGTGCTGCAAGGTCCCATGTTTGTGCCTCTGCCGTTTCTGGAAGAGTTTGAGAGCAGTCCCCTGGGGGGACTCTCACATGGGGCACGGAGGAGGACAGGGGATGTTTCTCAGCTCACAGAAGATCGGATTTGGGAGACACCCAGGGATACCTCTTTGGTAGCCTTGAAACTGAGTGTCTGAGCCCCGCCCCCCCCCCTCCCCGGTTGCTTCTGGAGCCTCGAGAGGGGATGGGGAGACGGGCATCTGGGCGCCCTTCCGTTCCAAACCCTGCTTTCCCCAGCGGCTTCCTTTTACGAGCTTTTCATCTTGGCTTCCCACGTTGTATTTCATTTCCAGAAAGCCCTCTGGAGCTGATGGCTATTTGCAGACACCTCTTTCCAGTTGAGAAATGAAGGAATTGTCACCTCAATAGGAGTGCAGTGGTGGCAGCGGCTGCTGTGAGCTGGGAGTACGGCCAGGGCTGGCTCCGGTTGTGGGACGCCCGCCGGTCCCGCTGCACCCTGCTGAAGATCAGGGGCAGAGGTCCCTGTCACTGGCTCTGCTAGATAAGAAGACCCTGTGTTGAGCTGTGAGAACTCCATCCAGGGGCTCAGAGCTCCCAGCCCAAGAGAGGGGCAACGGCCACCAAGTCCTCAATGCCTGGGGCGCCTGGGTGGCTCTGTCGGTTACGTGTCTGACTCCTGATTTCAGCTCAGGTCATGATCTCACAGTTTGTGAGCCTGAGACCCGCATTGAGCTCTGTGCTGACAGCACGGAGCCTGCTTGGGATTCTCTCTCTGTCTCTCTCTGCCCCTCCCTCGTTGGGCTCTCTCTCTCTCTCTGTGTGTCTCTCTCTCAAAATAAATAAACAAATTTTAAAAACTAAAGCCCTAAACCCTTTATTTCATTTGAAAAGTCATCTGCTTTGCCCCCATTTGTGCACTAGCCCACTGCCTCTAGACAGATCAACATTGGTGGTTGGAAACTCTTGCCCTGAGGTCTGGCTGCCTGGGTTCCAATCTCCCAGCTGCATCTGTCACATACTGTGTCTGGAGCCCAGTGTTTTCCTTTCTTCTGCCTCAGTTTCCTCATCTTGAAAATGGACCTAATGGCAGAACCGACCTGAGTGGCGTTTGTGCAGAACAAGGATGATGCTGGTTCAGTGCTCACACCTACAAGGTGCCTGTCATTCGCCGTGGACTTGTGTGTACTTGTCTGTACCTGTGGCGTGCCCTCCAGTGAGGTCAGTAACATCTCAGAGCCCTGACTTTCCCAGCTGTAAAATCAGAAGTGTCTGCTGGGTGGCCTCAAAGGTTCCTTCTTGCTCTGAAGGGTTTTTGGATTCTACCAGCATAGCTGGAGGGAGGGAAGAAGGAAGGTGGGCGGGGGGAAGAGAGAGAGAGAGAGAGAGAGAGAGAGAGAGAGAGAGAGAATACGTAAGAGCAGATGCCTTAAGCAGAAGCAAAAAATCCCTAAGTGACAAGAAGCTCTAAGTTCACCAAAATGCTTAGCGGAGATAAGACGGATGTAGCCAGTGCTGGAAAGATTGTTATGAGATTAAGAAAAGTGATTAGGGGATTAAGACTTCTCAAAAGAGATAGTGATGGGACCACCAACGGGACACCCCTTCTCGTCCTCCATATACTCACGCTCTCTCCTTGATTTGTAAGTCCCCAGTCATGCAGGCATGTAACAAAATGGTCTCAGTGGATGAACAAATAGAATCCTGGCTAAGCCCATCTTCGACACTGGGAAAGGTCCCCTGTGTCGTGTATACACACACACACACACACACACACACACACACATGCATATATACATACTTATGTAGTCAAGTGACTGCATGCCCAAAGGAGTTTAAGGAATACATTGAGGGCCTGAGTTGGGGCTGGGATTGATCAGTGAGGCTATCCCATAGAGTGCAGGAAGGACCCCTGGATGGAGAAGTCTTTGGGAAGTGGCCCGATGTGAGTCGGGCATCATAGGAAGCTGGGGCACACGGAGGGGTGGGGGCTACTTGGGAATTGAGAGATCCTGGTCATGCCAACCCGCTGTCCGAGTCTCAGCTCTATCACCTGTAAACTGGGGACAAGGATACACTCCCCGTGTCAGGGTTGAAAGACACATGAGTGGGAAAGTGCTGTGCAAAAGTTGAGCTTCCTTCGTGAAGTCCTTTCCAGGGCCCTCCCTCACTGGAAGATTCTGCGCTTTTCTCTGGTGCTAGAGTAACACACAGGAACCTGGTCCAAATGCCCCTTCTTTTTTCACAATTGGCTCTGAGGGAAGCAGTGTAGTCAGTCCCAGGGACCGTCGCTCCTCAGGATGAAACCGGACTCCATCTGTTGCCAGTGGGGAGATCTCTCTGGTCCCTCATCTGGAAAATAAATGGTGACTTCAGTGTCTCACAACCTTAGGAGAGGCCCTGAGCCAGAACCACCCAACTAAGCCCCTCCCAGAGTCCCGACCCTCAGAAACTGCGAGGTAACGAAGGTGGGTTGGTTTATGTTGGGGTAATTTGTTACGCAGCAATAGGTAGCTAATACAAGTGATAGAACTGGCTTGCCATTGCCTTCCTGGAGTTGATGGTAACAGCCGTTGTACTAGAAATGACAAATGTGGCTTCATGGTGGATTTCACCAAGATATCTCAGCTCCAGCCCCTCCCCATCCCATTCCAAAGGCTCTTGTCTTCCTTTCAGGATTTGTTCAGCGTTGAAGGATAAGCCACGTTTTACAGACCAGTATACTAAGGTCTGGAGATGGAAAGTGGTTTAGTCACCGTCACATGGCAAGGCAGGTGCAAAGCTGAGTTTAAATATTGGGTCTCCTGACATGCCATATGTGCATTCTCCCATTCGCTGAGTAGGTATTTATTGAGCACCTACTGTATGCCTGGCTAGTACTGTGTACTAGGTGCTCCCCCCACTTGTCCTACCTCAGGAGGCGGCCTCAGGCAGGCTTAGTTTTCAGGGTGTGCGAGAAAGGGTGTTGTGCACCAATTGGGGACCAGTTGTGTGTCCCTGGCTCTGTCCAAGTGACAGGAGAGTTAAAGGAGAGAGGTCATCACGACCCTGGGCTCTGTCATAGCCCCCAGTGGCTGGCGGAGGCCAGGATGCGTTAACTCTGAACGGACAGAGAGATTCTATCCGGGCCCCTCCTCCTCTGGAAGAGCCCAATCACCCCATCCTCACTCACGTGACTCCCCAAGGAGCCATAGCCTAGCCCCCGACAGCCCTTATTGGGAGGACAAGGAGGCCATCACATAGCTGCTTGGGGCAGCTTCCCAGAGTTGTGCGGAATATTTCTGCAGGCTCAGCCACCCCAGCAGATCCTAGCAAGGTTGGGCAGGGGGGAAGGAGCAGGAGAGGGCTGCGGTCACCGCAACAGAGGGTTGGATTAGTACGGTCCACGCGGGTACCCAGCCTCAGGCAGAGCGGCCGGCACTGTGTGCCGATTGCTCCTGTCCGGGCTGGCGTGGGCCAGGGAAGTGAACACCCAGGGATGGTACAGTAGGGTGGGGAGTCTGTTCAGAGATGGGGGCACCACCGCCCTCTGCCCAGAGAGAGCGGTCGCTCAGCTGTCAGCATCCCTGGGGCTGAGGATGCTCCCTGTACAGGCAGGCCGAGTGCTAGGACCTGGGCCCTTCTTCACGGCCCAGAGTGGGAAATAGTGCATTGGTCCAGGGCTTCTGGGCACTTAGGACCAGGCTATCCTTTGTGGAGGGGGCTGTGCTGAGCTTTGTAGGCTGTTTAGGGCATCTCTGGCCTCTACCCACTAGATGCCAGGAGCACCCCCCACCACACCCAGAGCTGTGAAAAACAAAAACGTCTCCTAATATTCCCAGGAGCAGTGTCATCCCAGACTTAGACCCACAGCTCTGTCTCCCTGGGCCCACGCTCCCCCCACCCCAATTGCCAGGTCCTACGCCTCTTCAGGATGGTAAGTCCTGAAAGTCCTCGAGAGCCGAGCATACACCAGCAGCTTCCGCCATGTCTCGTTGTAGCTCCCAAACCACGGCGGCATGAACATGATCTCCATTTTACAGAACCGGACCTGGAGACCTAGAAAGGTAGGATTTGTACACGTTCGGGGTAGAAGGAGGACTCGAGCCCCACGTTTCTGATTCTTAGCTTGGCCTTGAGGGTGTCTCGTTCTATGCTGTGCACTCAGTGGCACACGATAACTGGTTTCTGAATGGATGGATGGATGAATGAACGAATGAATGGATGAACAGAGTTTCTCCTAAGCCACCTTGAGCAGAATGCTCTAGGCCTGGGGACCTGGGGGGACCTGAGCCGGGACAAGCTGGTTGGTGGAAGAGGGGGTGTCAGGGGCTGCGGTGTCGCTAGAGGGGCCTGGGAGGTGAGGAGGAACAGAGGGTTGCGTTCGGCCTCCCTCTTTTCCTCTTGCTCCAGCCTCCACACTGGCCTTCCTGCCTCCAGGCTCGCGCTCTCGCTCTCTCTCTCTCTCTGTCATCTGTTTTCGTCTCAGCAGCTGGAGCCATATTCAGAGCAGACCAACCTGATCACCTCAGGGCCTCGTGTGCCGACCCTGCTACGGCCCCCTCTGGACCGTGGATCAGAGTCTTTGGTCTGTTTTGAAAATGCTTCCTATTTTGGTCCAGGTCAGCTTAAAATGATCAGAACAGAACCATGAGTAGAGTATGTAAAGGAAGGCATCCATGTAGCCGCATGTGACATGTGGCCAGGTCTCAATAAGTGGGAACTATCACCTTCGTGATTCTCACGCACGGAATGGTGCCCAGCCTACTGTGCTCTCGGGGAGGGAGGACAGCAGGCTGCGGCTGGGAGCCTGGCTTAGGGGTTTCACAGCATGGAAAACTCTCAGCCTCTGGGGTCAGATGGGCCTTCTGCTGTGTGACCTTGGCCAGGTTACTCTACCTCTCTGAGTTTTTGCTGTGACTTTTCACTAACGAGGGGTAAAAAAAACCCTGACTTTCCATCTTGGTTCTGAGCATAAGGTGGTGCACATCAGATGTGTCATCGCCGTGTGCGGTATACAGTAGGTACTCACTATTTATTACGGCAAGAATTCATGAGTCATTTTATCACTCAGAATACCCTGGCCAGGGGACATCGGTGTTATCCGGACGTAAAGACAAGGAAACCGAGCCTGGAGGATGACGGGACCTGTCCAAGGCATCCTGGCCCTACTTTCGACCCAGGACCACCCGAATGCCCTGTCGGCTCCTTTGGAAACCTGTTCCCCAAGGCCCCAGGGAAAGCTGGACACCTGGAACATTACCCCGACCGGCCGACCTGGAAACCTGAGTCAGGCCAGCCAAGACAACGTAGCGAGTGTGGAACTTTGGGGTCCCCTCCAGGCCCCCTGGTGCTCGCAGCCTGTGTCTGAGCAGAGCTGAGTCAGGCAGCGGAGGAGAAGCTGCTCCCGAGGCAGCCGCTGGGCGGGACAATTAAAGTCCCCGCCAACCCCTGGGAGGTCCCTGGCACCAGTCTCCTCTGAGATGGAGCGAACGGGCCCAGACGGGGCAGCTGGGCCAGAGTTCTGCCACTCCGACAGAGATTTAGGGGCAGCGAGTGGGAAAGCCAGACTCACTGGCTGCTGAATTTACTGATCTTTTCAGCAAGGTCGGCAGGAGGGCCCTTCTGCGCCAGGCACCGGCGGTGGCTGGGATGGCTGACCTGGTGGCTCTGTCCAGCATCTCCCTGCACAATGGGGCTGGACGGGGGGAAGCCAACTTGCCTGTGTCCTGGAATCTTTGGGGGTGATTCATGGCTCTCTCTCCACGGAATTTCAAAGCATGGACGTCTGCCAGGGATCCCGCTTTGAAAATTACAAGCCCGGGGAGCCCCCCTCCAAGGGTTTACTGATGCTTGCTAGGTACCAGGCAGAAATAACCGACTTAGCAGCCGTGAAGTGTCGCTGGCATTTTTCTGTTCCATAGACACGGACGTCTCAGAGATGGGCTGGGTTTTGTGTTGCGTGCATGGGCCGCTAAACCTTCTGCAAACTGAGATTCGGAGAGGTGAACTGAGTTGCAAAAAGCCAGCTTGTTCATGAGAAATTGAGACTTTTATAAGCTCCTCCATTTTCTCCTCTGCAAAATGCGTCAATTACTACGACTTAACCTGGTCGCTGTGGTGGTATTGGCCAAGATAATGCATGTGTAATTGCTGGCAATGCTCTAGGCATACAGCAAGTCTTTAATAATTGCTAACGGTTTCTATAATCCCCGTTTTAATCAGAATTAAAGAAAGAAAAACTTGAGTAAGGATTTTTCCAGAATCAAACTGTTCAAACAATCATTCATTTATTTAGGGGGCTAATAAGTCTTAAATTTTTTTTTAATGTTTATTTATTTTTTTATTTATTTGTTTTTTATTTTTTTTATTTAAAAAAATTTTTTTTAACGTTTATTTTTGAGACAGACAGAGACAGAACATGAACGGGGGAGGGGCAGAGAGAGAGAGGGAGACACAGAATCGGAAGCAGGCTCCAGGCTCTGAGCCATCAGCCCAGAGCCCGACGCGGGGCTCGAACTCACGGACCGCAAGATCATGACCTGAGCTGAAGTCGGAGGCTTAACCGATTGAGCCACCCAGGCGCCCCAATGTTTATTTATTTTTGAGACAGAGAGAGACAGAGCGTGAGCAGGGGAGGGGCAGAGAGAGAGGGAGACACAGAATCTGAAGCAGGCTCCAGGCTCCGAGCTGTCAGCACAGAGCCCGACACGGGGCTCGAACCCATGAGCCATGAGATCATGACCTGAGCTGAAGTGGGAGGCCCAACCAACTGAGCCAGCCAAGGTGGCTAATATTTCTTGAGCAATAGCTCTGTGTTAGGCTCTATCCTAATATGTAGGGCTGTGGAAATGAATGAAGCGTGGAATCGTCTTCATGACTTTGAGCAGTGAAGTATGAAAATTAAATGGATTTGAAAAAACTATTATACAAAGTGCCAAGAAAGTGAAGGACAGGTCCTGTGGGGATAAATGACAAGAGGCTTAGCCTGGTGGGAAGGTCAAGGAGTGAATCCCAAAGAAAGTGATAAGTTTGAGATGTGGAGGATGAGTAGGTATAAAATTGGTAGAAGTAAAATGTGCATGTGTGTGTGTGTGTGTGTGTGTGTGTGTGTGTATTTAGAGACAAGTCTGAGTATTTGGGGCAGAGAAACAGCATGTACAAAGGTCCTGAGGTCGGAAAGAATATTCAAAGAAGGTCAGAGTAACTGACCTAGGAGAGTGAGGTGTAGGTGGGGTTAAGCCTTGCAGGGTCATCTCCCAGCCCTGTCCCCACCCAAACGTCCCTTCCTGCCATCCATGGATTGGGTATCATTCTCTCATAACCGGTACACCTCTCTGCTTCCATGCTCATCATATCCTTGGGCAAGTATCAACTTCATGACCACATATCTGCGTCCCTGACCCAAACAGGCCCAACTTAAGGGCAGAAATGGAGTCATTTATCTTCGTGCATTAATTCCATCCTTAGGCCTATGACATCATAGCTAATCGAAGCTACCCGTCTGGATGAATGAGCGAATGGATCAATGAATGAACGATTAAATGGCCACCCGCTGATGCCTGGAATTAAATGTCACCAGCACATCTGCACACGTGTTCTATTACAAAAACAGTAAATCGAGGCACCTGGGTGGCTCAGCCAGTTGAACATCCAACTTCGGCTCAGGTCGTGGTCTCACGGTTCGTGAGTTCGAGCTCCGCGTCAGGCTCACTGCCATCTGCGTGGAGCCTGCTGTGGATCCTCTGTCCCCCTCTTTCTCTGCTTCTTCCCTGCTCCCACTCCGTGTCTCAAAAACAAATAAAACATTAAAAAAACAGTAAATAGGCATCATCAGGAGTAGAGACTAAAGATAAGCAAAAACCAAAGAAAATAGAAACAATGTGTTCCTACGTCCCAGAGACTGCCATTGTTAATGCCTTAGTATGTAGGTACGTATGTATGCACGTGTGTGTGTGTGTGTGTGTGTGTGTGTCTGTTCATCTGTCATCCACTTGTCCATTTATTTTTTACCAACGTGAAATCATCTGACGTATCCAGGCTTTGTCACCTGCATCTTCAGTTAGCGATCCCCACATTCCCGTGTCCTAATAAGCAGTCTATATTCAAAACCCTTTTTTGCTCCTTCATGCCTCTTCCAAGCTGGCTCTGAAAAATGTGTGTCCTTCTAGGTCTGTCTGGCGGCTTCCTCCTGGTGTCATTTGGCTCGCTCCCCTCTCCCCTGTATCTCATAGGCAGGGCATTGGTTCTACAGGCGGAATGAGTTCAAGCTAACCTCTCATGACTGCAGCTGGCCAGCGGGAGCGTTTTCCTCTCCCTGGGATGCCTCTCGGGAGACCTGGGGTTTCTGCACGAGCCCCTGTTAGTGATGTGAACTGAGACTGGACGCGGCTGAGTGTGATGGGTGTTATCTTCATCATGCGTGGCTGGGTTTCCCCCTGAGATGGCAAAATGGCATATGACATCTCCACAGAGGTACAAGCCCCGCCCCCAACCATATTTCTGACTATATGAACACCAAATAAGAATCAGTTCTTTCCTTGAGAAGTGGCTACAGACTGGTTTCCTCATTCTGCATCCTTCTCTCAAAGATCTTCTCTCCTCTCCTGGATGAGTGGCTACTATAAAATACAGTCTGGATTGCTTTCTGTCTGCTTCGTGGTGACTGTAAAACGATCGCATTTTAGCCACCTCTGCCCAATTATTTTCCCCCACGTGTTTGAATGTGTCTGGGAGTGGGGACTGGCTAGTTAATTTTTCCTGACATGTACATGTGTGATTCTACAGACAGAAAGAAGTGAGCATCTGCGTATTTATAAATTCTAAGTATCCTTCCGTTAAAGACTTCCTGTCCTTGTTGCTTATATATATTTCTAGATTCGCCTACACGGTAACCTTTGCTCTCCGCTTCCCTTCCCAAGAATGTTCCAGTTTCTTCTCTTGGGAGATGCTTAAACTGAGCCTGAGTTTATGCCCATAAACACCTTGCCTTTTATTTATTTATTTTTTCTTTTTCGTTTTTAAATGTTTACTTAGTTTGAGAGAGAGAGAGAGAGAGAGAGTGCAGGGAGGGGCAGAGAAAGAGGGAGAGAATCCCAAGCAAGCTCCACTCTGTCAGCACAGACCCCACTGTGGGGCTTGAGCTCATGAACCGTGAGATCGTGACCTGAGCCAAAACCAAGAGTCGGATGTTTAACCGACTGAGCCACCCAGATGCCCCATCACCTCACCTTTTATAAAAGAAAAGGACACCTGGGTGGCTCAGTCGGTTGAGCATCCGACTTCGGCTCAGGTTATGATCTCACAGTTCGTGAGTTTGAGCCCCATGTCGGGCTCTGTGCTGACAGCTCAGAGCATGGAACCTGCTTCGGATTCTGTGTCTCCCTCTCTCTCTGCCCCTAACCCACTTGCATTCTGTCTCTGTCTCTCTCAAAAATAAATAAACATCAAAAAAACATTAAAAAAAAAGAAAAGGACAGTGTGTCCACTTCTGCCAAGAGGTCGTTGTCTGAATCACTCTGCAAGCACGTCTCCAGAGAGTGCTTTCAAAAGGGACCCCTAAGTGAACCTTCTAAAATGAAAGGCCATGAGGCAGGGGGGCTGCAGGCATGGGCATAGGGACATCTGGGTCCCCCATTCTGCCATTGGCTTTGGGTAACTTCCAAGCTCTCTCCTTTTATTCTGTTAGTTATTCAAGAGCTCTTATCGCACATCCACTGTGTACCAGACCCTGTCTGCAGGGGTTACACTGGGGAACAAAGCGGACACAGGGTCCCTGCCCTTGTGGCGCTCATGCTCTGGACGGGGATGCTATTGAGCTGTTGACAACTTTACTAAGGGCCGGGGAAGGGTGGGGTAGGTTGTTAGGAGTGAAGGTCAAGGTGAGAGATGGGGATGGAATGGGGGAGTCTGGTGGGCAGAGGAAGTGTAGGTGTCAATGGCCATGAGTCAGGCATGGCACCTTCCATGACCTCTGCCGGCTCTCCACCCAGCCCCACGGTGCTCAGTTCCTGGGACAATCACCTTGTGTCTTTGACTGCATCACGGACTTCAGGTTTGTCAGACACTGGGGAGCCAGCAGTAGATGGAGGGGTTGGCAGAGTCTGAGGCGGGAGGTATTGATTCCTGCAGCTTCCTCCCTGCAGGGACACCATGAGCAAGCTACTGGAAGAGCACCTGTCAGGGAGCCTCCCCTCCCCCTGCCCTTCCAGAGCCAGGGATGGCAGCCCCCAACTATGACTAGCCCTTGTGAGTCTCCATCCTTGGACATAGGCCCTTTATCAATGTCTCCTGAACCGACCCAACCTGGGGCCTTACCTTCTAGGGTCAAGAGCACGTAGGGCTTGTGGACGCTTAACCTATGAGTGGGGGGCTCCCCTGACCATCTAGAGAGGGTAAATGGAATCATCCAATCTGTTTAACTTTTATAGCTTTTTATGTGGATATTATTTCACGCTTGTAGAAAAGTTGCTAGAATACTACTGATACAGGGTGAACTGTATCCCCTCCCCCAAAAAGAGATATTGAAGTTCTAACCCCCAGGACCTTGAATGTGACTGTTTTGGAAATAGGGTCTTTACAGAGGTAATCAGGTTAAAATGAGGTCACTGGGGTGGGTTCCAATCCAGCATGACTGGCGTCCTCGTGGAAAAAGGAAATCTAGAAACAGGACAGGCTCGCACAGAGGGAAGACCGTGTGAAGACACAGGGAGACACAATGTGCAGGCTGCAATGATGCCACAAGCCAGCGAACATCTGGGGACACCGGGAGCTGGGAGAGGCAAAGAAGGAGCCTTCCCTCCAGGTTTCCGAGGGAGTGTGGCCCTGACGACTCCCGGATCTTGGACTCGTAGCCTCCAGCGCTGTGAGACGGTACATTTCTGTGGTTCCAAGCCACCCAGGTTTTAATGCTTTGTCACAGCAAAGTAGTCCTTAGGAAGCCAATACAAGTACAAAGGATTTTTGTTAACTTTTTATCAGATTCACCAGGTGTAAGCCTTTTCTCACATTTCTGGAATTTCTTACTAAGTTTTTATATTCACGTATATGTATTTGTGTAGATAGATAGATACATGGTACATTAGATAGATGTATACTGTAATATCACTACATACATTATAGATACACCAGATAGTAGATAGGTAGTAGATAGGTGGATGTATGCCATATATATATATATATATATATATATATATGATAGATACACGATATATATCCTATAACTATATACTATATATATATATATACATAGAACTATATATAGAACTCTCTCTCTCTATATGTGTGTGTGTGTGTGTGTGTGTATGCATATATATATATATATATTTTTTTTTTTTTCTGGACCATTTGAAGTAAGTTGCAGTCCTGATGCCCCTCTCCAGAGTGACCAATTGTCCTAGTTTGCCTTAGATTTTCCTAGCTCTGGCGCTATGATCCCACACCCTGGGAAGCCTCTCAGAGCCAGGAGTGAACTGGCACGGTTGGTCACCCAACTGTTAAATAGTTCAGTGAGTACATCCTGAGAACAAGAACAATCTCACACACACTAAACTCAATTCACGCATTGCCTTTAGATGTCACGTTTCTTGAGTTTCCCACAGACGCCTGTTTATTTCATCCCCAACAGTTTCCCATCATTTTTTTTTTTTCTGACCTTAGTAATGGATTACAGGCCACTGACTAAACGGGAATCCATTCTGATAATCAATAGGTAGATACGGAGTAGAGAAGGCACAGCTCCTTTCTACAGTGGGTGGCCAATTAATAAATGCAAAGACATAACGTAGTTAGAAAATCAGCATTTTGCAGCCGTCACGGATTAGCAGGCTCGGGCAGCTAGTGTCGACAAATGCGAAAAGCCAGGAAATAAAAGTGTGATGAGTATCGGGCTTTATAGTTCTGAAGTTGCCTGCAGGGAGATTTTGGACAGGGACCTGGGTCACAGTAGAAGTGATTGCTTCCCCTCAACCCCCCCCCCCCAGTCTGGTCTTGCCCCATCGGACCTTCAGCTCCCTGGGTGGGTTGTCGTTTCGCTCACTGCTGTGTCCCCAGCACTTTGCCACATGCCCGAGACATAGCAGGTGCTCAGTAAATGCTTGTAAATGCTTGTAAAGCAGTGAAGGACCAGCAAGGTCTCTTTGGGCAGGGGCTGACAAAAGAGAAATGAATTTCGCTGGACCTACTCCGCCTTCTTACAGAGCGTGTGATCTCTTCTGTACCGGGTTCCAGAGCAGGAATGGTGGTGGGCATCCACTCTTCTAAATGTTAACAGTGTAATAAACATGAATCGCCGAAGAGTGCTTTTAAAATAAGGTTAATGGGGCTGCGTTTATTCCATTTTGTTGCATGGTTAACTAGATCCGAATAATTACCAGCCCCGCGTTTATGGATGCCCATTTTAAGGTTATTTTTATGTAGCTTTGTGCGGTGAAGGCTTTGTTTCTTCTCTTGGTTTTATAGGCCAATATGGAGTAGGACATTCAGTAAAGGCCAGCTACAAAGGAGTGACCGTCTCCGGGGGATGACTCTCCAAAGCCCAGGTCCCCTGTGCAAGGCCACCCCAAGGCAGGCTGCACCAGTCCTTCCAAATCCTGCATGAGCAGGGGTGCAGGAGAGAATTGTGGCCCCAGGGTGTTTCGAGAGAGGCAGGGGACAGCTGATGTGCCCCTTGTCACTTCCCCGCCAACATTATTGTTACCCATTTGGAATTAGGGACCACACCAGCCCATCCCCCCTCCTTTTTCTCTGCGGTGTGCAGAGCTGAGTGCTTAATCGACATTTGCATAAGATGCCATAAATCATAGAATCTTAAAGCTGCAAGAAAGCTCAGAGGTCAACGTGTTCTCCAAGCAGTGAACAAGGAAACAGGAATCGCAAGGGCAGCAAAGAAGTCAGGGAAAGAGAGACGGGCCAAGCACAGTGCTACGCCCTTTACAGACCCTTCTCCATTTTAATACTCACAATTAACCCCGCAGAGGCCAGAGTGTGATGCCCACTCGGCAGATGGGAAGACTGAGACAGAGGGTGATGGCCGGTCCGGGCCCCCAGCTGGGATTCTCAGCTGAGTGTGAGTTGCTTGACTTCAGGCTTCAGGCGCTGTCCACGGGGACCCCACAGGTACGGCGGATCTGGTCATCTGTAGGGCGTGACTGGGCCTCCGTTTCACTATCTGTGAAATGGGTGTCATGAGTGCAACCATCTCTACTGCGTGTGCCCAACAGGCTTCAGGCAATGAGAAAATGCGAGCCTGGACGTGAACGTGCTCTAGAAACGGAGTCAGAGTGCAATACTCAGCCTTCAACACCCCGACGGAGCCCGGAGTGCCCAGAAAGCCCTGACTCTGTGCCTGGGAGTGGTCCGGGGCAAAGAAAAGAGGCACGGATGTGAGAGTCAGACAGAACTAGGTTCACATCGTACCCTTTCTGCCTGGCCAGTGCGTGAACTTGAGCAGGGAACTCTATCGGCTTCTCCACGTTCCCTTCATAAATATTCCCAGAGTAATGGTCAAGGGCACAGATCCAGAATGTCTGGGTTCAAACAGGCTCTGCCACGGATGATGTCTGTGTGACTCCACACTCGTGATTTATCATCATCATCGTGGAGGTGTGGAGCACACGTGATACTATGCATAAATCTACACGCAAAGCAAGATGTTTTACAAAGGCATACCCTCGTGTGACCGCCAGCAGATCAGGGTATGGAATGCTTCCAACAGCCCAGAAGCACCCACCATGGCCCTCCCAGTCAATCCTGCCTTCTGCCCCAGAGGTAATCACTGCTCTGACCCCTACTATCATCTGTTTTTGAACTTCTGTATAGATGGGGACACAGAGTAGGCTCCCTTTCTGTGAGTCTCTTTACATATATGTTTATTTTTAAATTATTATTTATTTATTTATTTTTGAAAGACAGAGAGAGAACGAGAGCAAGCCAGGGAGGACATAGACAGAGGGAGAGAGAAATCCCAAGCAGGCTCCGGGCTTTCAGTGCAGAACCCAGTGCAGGGCTTGAACTCATGAACTGTGAGATCATGACCTGAACGGAAACTAAGAGTCAGATGCTTAACCAACTGAACCACCGGGCACCCCTATCTATTTATTTTGAGAGAGAGAGAGAGAGAGAGAGCGCGAGCATGAGCAGGGGAGGGCAGAGAGAGAGGGAGAGAGAGAATCCCAAGCATGTTCTGCACTGTCAGCACAGAGCCCAGTGCGGGGACTGAACACATGAACCAGGAGATCACGACCTGAGCTGAGGTCAACAGTTGGCCGCTTACCCGACTGAGCCACCCAGGCGCCCCTGTCTGGTTTCTTTCATTCAGTGTTGCATCTAGGAGGCGCGTCTGTGCTGTTGGGAGCTGGTAGCCCGTCCCTTCTCACTGCCGTGTAATGGTGCATCACGTGACTTCACTGCAGTGTGTTTATCCATTCTCCTTTTGATGGACTTATGGGATGTTTCTAATTTTTAGCTCATATGCATAAAGATCTCATGAAAATTCTTCTGCGTGTCTTTAGTATCCCCCCAAATGCTCATTTCTTTTGGGTGTGTACTCAATAGGAGAGCTGCTCAGTCACTGTTTAGACACCTGCTTAGCTTTAGGACATGTGAGTACAAGTGTTTTATCCCCTCTGTGCCTCAATCTTCTCATCTGTAAAATGGCGCCAGCCCCCTGAGCCCGTCGTGAGGATTAAATTGATCATCTATGCACAGTGGGAAGAAAACAGCAAGATACAGAATGTGTTCAGCTAGATACCATTAGGAGAAACTTAAAAATCTGCATGAACAACAAGATGTAACGTTTATGGATGCATAATCATGTAATACACATTCAAAAACATCTATTGGCATAATAAACTCCAAATTTAGGCTCCTGGGGGGAGGTTTGGGGACAAAACTGGAATCTGGGTGCACGCAGGGGACTCAGCTCTATCGGTAATGTCTTATTCCAGAAGGAGGTGATCTGGAGGAAGTACAGCATTAGGTTAAGATTATTAAAAGCCGGTGTTTGTTATATTTTCTGTGTTCTTGTCTCTGTGTTCAAAATACTTCTCATTAAGACAAAAACATTAATACTATGCAATATTAATCTCCAAAATATTAATACTCTGTAATGATTTGCATACTGCCTAGAAGAGAGCATGCAAATAAATATCAGCTATTATTATTCCTGTTATTACCAAGAGCTCCTTGGATAGCTGATTTTATATGTGGTAGTGGGTGAATCTACCTGGAAAAGCGGATCCGGTGTAGACAGGGATCACACAGTCGTTGGCATATAGTAGGCCCTCAGTACATCCCAGCTCTTGAAATTTTCTTAAAACAATCAGAAGTCACCAAGCACGGTGGTTGGAGTTAAACACGTCACCCCTTCTGGGTGTCCAACCTTTATCGCACCGGGAAACAAAGACACCCAGGAAATCTGTGCGTTGTGGGGGCCATGGAACGCTCGCTCTGCTCCTAGCTTAGCCCGAGAACCCGGCCGGGTGAATTATTCTGTGTCTCCCAAGAACCAAGCAATGTACCCAACAGCCAGGCTGATCTCGACCACGGGCTCCGCTTTTAACAAATGTGATGCTGGCACTATTTATTTTCCAAACGTGGTTGAATTTGTACTCATTGTGGAGATGCAGCTGGGAAAAATAATGACCAGGAAATGCACACACGCACGCACACACACACACACACCCACGCACACACGTGTGCGCATGCACACAGAATAAGCCGCCAGCAACCAACCTTCCCAGGGAAAAGATGGAAAAGATGAAGATAAACAAAAGGAGCTTTTTTTTTATATCACTTTAATTAAGAAGAAGAAAATAGCCCACGGGCATGCACGTATGTGGATGTGCGTGCCTGTGTGCACCTGTGCGTATGAGTTGAAAGGAGAGAAATTGAGTGGAAAGAGAACATGTGCGCTTAGCTTGAGAGATGTGGGGACTTCCTCGGCCCCAACCCCGAATCCGGCCACCAAAAAGACGTTTCCTGATTTACATTCCACCGGCTGGCCGGGCAGAACCGACATACTTTACTTTAATAATGTCTTTGGCACGCACAAGGGTTCCCCAGCCCCAGTGAAATGGGTCCCCCTGCCCTAGCGTGGTGCCCAGGATCAAATGCTATTCCTGGGCCGGTGTGAGTGGAGCTGCTAACTGCTTCACTTCAGCTTGGCTCACAGCGATATTAAAGCCCAGGCCTCCAGCAGATCAGCCTCATAAAAAGAGAGAATCAGGAGCCCCATTAGGACAGGAATGAGGAATTCTGGGGAGCAGGTGCAGGGAAGCTCCAGGCTTAGGTCAGCTTTGCCAGGTGAGTTTCACTGGTGAAATCTTGGAGACCCTGGGGGGCTTTCTTCGGAAGCAAAAGGCATTTGGAGCCTTTGGGTTTGAGATCCACCCGGCTGTGCCACTTGCAAACTATGCGCGGCTCCCTCTGAAACTCAGTTTGCTCACCTGCCAAATGGAGCAAGGCCATCTGCCATCCGTCCCGGGTTGGGGCAACAATTGCAATGAAGAACGTCTAGCACCGTGCGTGGCACGGCGCCAGTCATGCTGACTGGGTCTGATTTTTAGAGCAAAGAAGGAATCAGACTCTCTGAAGGCAGTCAGTCTGGTAGGGAAGACAAAACCTCAAATGGGGACCGAATGGAAGGAGGCTTGGGGTTGCGGAGCGCTCAGGAAGAAAAAGCAGCCGGGCGCTGCTGAGGGACCAGCCTGAAATGCAGCTATAACCTGTGTACATGGCGAAGCCGGCTGGATTCTCCAACGTACCTGATTCTTCTCATCAGCAACGGTGACCAGTGGCACAAAGAAAACCTCTTTGTTAATCTCCTCATAAACACCTGCCACCTTCCACGTGGTTTGCATGAGCTGTCTCATGTAATATTTTATCCTTATAATGATGCTATTTTCCTCTCTGCTGGACATCTGTTGATTTTACCAGCCTGGCTTCCATTCCTCCTTCTATCTGCTAAAGATACATTGATTTTCTTCCAGAAAAAAAAATAAGTCACTGTGTGCTTCTGACATGTTCTGTATCCCCGTGTTCTCGGCTTGCTTGGAAGAGAAGGAATCTGGCTACGGTTCGGGTCTGACCAATCAGTGTATTCCATGCCTCTGGTGTCAGTGATTGACGGGGGTGAGAATGTGATATACACCAGAGATAAGGCTTAATTGCAGGACTTTAGATATAACTATTGAGAAAGGGATGTTCTTTTCAATGACGATTGCTGAGCTAAGAGGAGAGAGGCTTGGAGCCATTGGCACTACTTTTGTTACCATGAGGTAAGGTCTTGCCTAACAATGAAACAAACACAAGGAACTCAGAGTAGCGATAAGACAGTCCTGAGAGCACCCTCTGAACACCTAGATCCAGCCATTCCTGCAGCTAGTGACTCCTTGAACGTTACAGTTCTGTGAGCTGCTACATGCCCTGTCTCTCAAGCTGCTTGTGTGGGATTTCTGTCACTCAAATCTGAAAGAATCCTGAATCACCTCATATTTATATTAATATTAAGTCCTTCAGAGAAGCAAGGAACATAAACTTGCCTGAGGCCACACAGTTTGGTCGATTCGCCTGCATCACCCCAGATTTTCCTGGATCCTGACGCCATACTCTTAACCCCTGGGCAATTCTGCTATTGACATTATCTTAAGAGAGATGTTGGATTCTATTTTATTCTTATGGTTTACGATGGGGGTAGCAATGACTAGCTCTTGTCGATGAGACTTCCAGGACCCGCTAGTGCTTGAGCTCCTGATTACTAATGGTGGCTTTGTGGATGGTTCAACGGGATGGTGAACCACATCTTATGGTTCATTTGAATAATCCTCCACCACCTCTAGGGCCATGGAGACATAGATTTGTAATTTTTTTTTTTAATTTTTGTTTTTAATAGTGTTTTATTTTATTTTACTTCATTTTCTTTTTTTAGGGGAAAAATGACTTTATTTTCTCCGGGGCTGTGAGCAGACATCTCGTCTCAGAACTTCCAGAGTGGCTTCTTGGGGCCAGCAGCCTGTGTGACTTTGAGTACGTCGACGCACTCAGTCTTACTCAAGGGCTGCCACTAGCCCGCTGTGACCATGTCGCCAACCTGGACATCCCCGAAGCAGGGGGACAGTGCGCAGACACGTTCTTGTGGCTTCTCTTGAAGCGGTTGTACTTTTGGATGTAGTGAGGCCGTCTTGGTGGATGACAATGGTCCTCTGTGTCTGTATCGTTGTCACCACCCCAGACGAGAATCCACCGTTGGATGGAGACATGACCAGAAAAGGGGTATTTCTTGCCAATGTAAGCGCCCTCAGTGGCTTCCTTGGACATCTGGAAGCCCAGACCCGTGTTTCTGTAGTATTTTGCAGCTTCTCCTTGCCAGTTTCTCCAGAAGGACCCTCTTTTTTTTTTTTTTTTTAATTTTTTTTTCAACGTTTATTTATTTTTGGGACAGAGAGAGACAGAGCATGAACGGGGGAGGGGCAGAGAGAGAGGGAGACACAGAATCGGAAACAGGCTCCAGGCTCTGAGCCATCAGCCCAGAGCCCGACGCGGGGCTCGAACTCACGGACCGCGAGATCGTGACCTGGCTGAAGTCGGACGCTTAACCGACTGCGCCACCCAGGCGCCCCTGGAAGGACCCTCTTCTTATTGTGAAAGGTGGTTGGCTGCCTTTGGTTGGTCCACTCAGTGCAAATGTCCACCATCTTCCCGGCCACCTGAAAAAAGAAAGAATACTGTTTTATGTTAAATAGTTAATGGGGGGCACCTGCATGGCTCAGTTGGTTAAGTGTCTGACTTTGGCTCAGGTCATGATTTCACGGTTCGTAGGTTCGAGTCCCACATCGGGCTCTGTGCTGACAGCTCGGAGCCTGGAGCCTGCTTCAGATTCTAAGTCTCTCTCTGTCTCTGCCTCTCCCCCACTCACACTCTGTCTCTGTCTCTGTCTCTCTCTGTAATATAAATAAACATTAAAAAAAAGATTTAGGGGCGCCTGGGTAGCTCAGTCGGTTAAGCGTCCAACTTCGGCTCAGGTCATGATCTCACGGTTTGTGGGTTCGAGCTCCACATCAGGCTGCATGCTGACAGCACGGAGCCTGGAGCCTGCTTCAGATTCTAAGTCTCTCTCTGTCTCTGCCCCTCCCTCACTCACACTCTGTCTCTCTCTGTCTCTCAAAAATGAATAAACATTAAAAAAATTTAAAAAAATGGAACAGTTAATAGTTCATGAGGGCTTGTGGAAATAGTAACAAGGGTTCCTGTGTTCGCTTCCCCCAACGATAATATCCTACATAGCCATAATGAAAATGGCCAAAGCCAGAAAATCGACAATAGTACAATACTATTAACTTGAATATGACCTAGTGTGAATTTCACTGGTTTTACGTACACTTATTTTTCTTTTGGTGTCCAGTTCTGTGAAATTCTGCCACACGTGTGGATTTGAGGGACCGTCACCATGAACAAGATAAGGCTACTCCATCACCACAAAGAAACTCCTTCCCTCAACCCTAAATAGCCACACCCCACCGCAATCCTAATGCCCAGCAGCCACCGGTCTGATCTATCTGGCTATACCTGTGTCACTTTGAGAATTTTTATTTTTTTATTTTTATTTATTTTTTATTTTTTTTCAATATATGAAATTTATTGTCAAATTGGTTTCCATACAGAGAATTTTTATATACAGCATTCTCTTCTTCATATTTGAACGTTCATGTCAAGATGAATCGTATAGCACACAAACTTTCAGGATTGCTTTTTTTCTCACTTGGCACAATGCTCCCAAGATCCATCCAAGGTAATGCATGTATCCATAGTCTGCTCCTTTTCGTTGTTGAATAGTATTCCTTTGTATGGGCATACCGTCGTTTGCTGAACCGTTCACCCGATGAAGGTCAAGTTAGTTCCTGTTTGAGGTGATGAACAAAGATTCTTTGTATCCTCATACAGGTGTTTATGTAAAGATAAGTTTTCACTTCTCTATAAAATAATTTTTTTCTTTTTTAATGTTTATTTTTGAGAGAGAGAGAGAGAGAGAGCAAGCAGGGGAGGGACAGAGAGAGGCAGAGACACAGAATCCCAATCAGGCTCCAGGCTCTGAGCTGTCAGCACAGAGCTCATCTCAGGGCTCCAACTCACGACCTTCAAGATCATGACATGAGTCAAAGTCAGATGCGTAACCGACTGAGCCATCCTGGCGTCCCTCACTTTTCTATAATAAATACCCAGAAGTGGGATTGCTGGGTCATATGTTACGTGTAAACTGTATAAGAAAGTGGCAAGCTGTTTTCTGGAACAGTTTTCCAGAACATTTCCCCCAGCAGCAGTTTGGGGTGAGGGGGCACACAACCCTCTTCCCATGCATCTTCTGATGAACGGCATCACGTCAGGAGAATGTCACAGAAAACATGCAGTGTCCCTCTCCTGGGACCATGCTTAGGAGCCAGTATGAAACGACACCCAACACGTACATTCAAAAACAACTAATTTTTTTCTCCTGATGATAAACACAATGTTTCATCATGGCAAAAAAAAAAAAAAAATCTGGAAAATTCAGCAAAAGATAAAGAAGAAACAAAAATTTCTCACAATGTTGCACCAGGCAAGAAAGCACCTTTGGGATTTCAGTGTTGGGCTTGTTCCTATGTTTTTCATTTTTTAAAATATTTATTTATTTTGAGAGAGAGGGAGGGAGAGAGAGGGAGGGAGAGAGAGGAAGAATCCCAAGCAGGCTCTGCACCGCCAACACAGAACCTGACGCGGGGCTCGAACTCACGAACGGCGAGATCATGACCTGAGCCGAAGTCAAGAGTTGGACGCCTAACTGACTGAGCCACACAGGCACCCCGAGGACTCGTTCGGGGTGTCTTCCATAAACGTGCTCGGATTTCATCCATCCCTGGCTGGTGGGGGGCCACCTGTTCTCTCTCCCTTAATAAGAAAGGAACACGAGACAAAACAACCACCCCCACCACAACAACCCCCCCCCCCAAAAAAAAACACACCCTAGGCCTTGACTGCTTTTGTCTTGTCGGCCTGCTCTTCATCGAGCCCGAGTTTGCTCTCGCGGCCCTCAAGAATAGACACATCTCTCGCCTATTCCTGTCACGCGCCTCAAGGCTGCTCAGCCTGGTCTTATCAGCGGAAGGCACCTGGTGCATTGTGGGAGAGCCGGCAGTGTGGGAGCCCTTTCCAGAGAGGTTCCCCCCGACTGGGCCCCGGGCCAGCCGCCCTGCTGACCTAGAGTTGATTTTTCCTCCTTTTTGCATCCTCCCCACCTTCCCTCGCATCAAGGAGGCTCTGGGGCTGAATAGAAATGGCCTGCCTGATGCTCTTGCTCCAGACCGACAGCCCATGAGACCCTGTCCAGCCCTGGGCTGAGGGATGGTAGACCCCAGGGGAGAGAAGATCGTGTCCCGCTCTCTCCGGCCAGGCAGGAAGGACGTCAAGTCCGGGAGCCCGTGACAATGGCATCTGCCTCTCAGGAGCACGGCATTCTGATGACTACACTTTTTATGATAGATATGTTTTCCTAGAGTTGGGGAAACCGGTTCAAGTTCAATGGCGGCCACTCTCATCTCGCTAGGGTTTTTCCATTTTCCAAAGCTCAGGCCCCAGTCACTGGCACGTTTAATCGTCGAAACGACCTCTGGCCATGACTCCAGTCTTCCAGAAGAGGAAGCGCAAAGTGCAGGCAGGCACAGAGAGGCACCAGCGCCGTCTGGAAGTTACACAGCCAGGAAGTGGCGGAGCCAGGGTTCTGACCCCGCGAGTCGGTCTCTGACTTCCTGCTATCATCAACGTGTCCACGGCTCTCGGCCTCCCCATCTGCACAGAATGGACCTTCATCTAGTTTCTCTCTGTGGCCATCTTGCATTCAAACTTTTGATGACCCCGTTTCAGGATCAAATATTTGCTCAGTCCAGCCTAACAAGGGGGCCTTGACTCTTGGAGCTGAAAAACACGAACAGAGTCAAGTGAGCATTTGCCAAATTGCAAGAGATTGGCCCAGATCCAGTCCATCGCATGCTGGGGGTGTGTGGCTGGGGATGATGACACCTGGCAGAAAGTTTGGGCAACCGAACAGGAGCGAAAGGACAGGGTGGATGCCACAGCAATGCATTTACAATCAATTTATTGCTTCGGTGGTGGTGGTGGGGGAACATAATTAACATTAAAGATGCTAAAGATAATGGAAACTTATAAACCCAAGTCAGCAGAAAGTCTACTGCCTAGGAAGATCGCTCTTTACATTTGGCTGAAACTCTGCTAAATACCTCTCTGCGCATATTTCTAGATGAAGAGTGCTGGGTTGTACACGTGCGTCACCCTCGTGTCCGGTCACGGCAAGTGGGATCCTTTCCCCATGTTGGTATATGACCCTCTATACGTTCATGGTTTTGGAATATTCCAGGACTCAAACATACCACAGTTTGTTGAACTGGTGCCCCGATGCTGGATCTTTAAGTAGTTTCCAAACATTTGTTCTTGTGAGCTGCCCAGTGTGGAAAAGGGGATCTGGACAGAAGATATTACCCATATAGATATACCTACACGTATAGATAGGGGTGTAGGTACGGATGTAGATGCCGATGCAGGTGGAGGTATGGGCAGAGGTACTGTTATTGATATGTGCAAATACTTTAGGTATCAGAGTCTATCTGACAATGAGAACTTGTTTTTGGGGGGTGAGGGGGTAAGTATCTTGATAGGTGATCAATTTTGAGGTGGAAGGTGAGCCCGGGTATGCTCTCTTCTTCCTGGGAGGCCACACGGACCAAGCGGCAGACACGTAGCGGGTTCTCAGTCACTATCACTTTCCCCTTCTCTCTTATTCCAGCCTCACTTAGGAGACAACAAAGAGGCAGCCTTCACTGAATAATTCATTCAGAAATCCAAACAAGGACTTCACACCTCCCATGTGCCAGATTCTATGCTAGGCATTTGGGACGCAGCCATTGAAAAGGCAAGGGACCTCACTTTCTGGGAGCTCCAGGCAAAGGAGAGACGCCCAAATGAACGGCACAGGGGAGGGGGTGGGGCGGGTGGGGAGGGTGTAGAGGAGGCAGGAGCAAGGTCAAGACTGACCGCTGCTGCTCAGATTAGCCTTGGGGAAGACGGGTGAGCAGAGTCAGTGAACGATTTCTGGCACAAGACACACCCAAACTGAGCTTGGAGGGGGGAGATGATGGGAATTCTCAGGTGGGAAGTGAACTTCTGAGGGATGAAAGGGCCTAGAAAGGCAGTGCACAAAGTCAGAGCTGAAGCGGCTGGTGCGTGGTGGTTTCCTTGCAAATGGCGGGCGAATGGAGCCCCTTTGGCCCATGACATTCAGTAACGGGGGTGGGGTGGGGCTAAGGTGCCTCCAGGGGCTGGGACAGAAGAGGACGATGGTGTCTTGGGAGGGTATGGGTCCTCTGGGGACAGCTCACATCAATTTTCAGGAGAAGATGAAAATCCTATTGATCACAAGAACCCCTCCTGAGTTGTCAATGCTGGCAAAAGATTCACTATTAAAACCAAATGAACATCCACAACCATGAAAACAAACAAACAAAAAAGCAGCCACCCATCCCCAAATGCCCTGTAAGCTAAACAGAAAGGCGTCCAGGTGACAAAATTCTGCCCACAGGGCCCCAGTTCACCAGCTTGTCATACGATACCTCCCCAGCAGTACATGACCTTAAAAGACACCCTCCATTTACATGTTTCAGAAAAGATACCCCCTGCCAACATGGCCGGATTTATTTTTAAAGCAAGGTTTCCTTGTCTGTGTTCAACTCGATGGGTGGAGAAAATAATTAGAATTGATTTCTCTGTACCCACTCAGGAATAGAATAGGAGGTGACTTTCGTCTCTCTCCACAGGAGACAAGAAGAAAAAAAGAAAAAAAAATTCCTTCCAATCCGTGTCTAATCCCACGGATAGTCTCCTCACTTTTGGGACTGTTTTAGTGGTGTCTTTTGATTACAACATTGGTTTGAAGAGACACTAATTGTACCCTGCTTACAACGCTTGTAATTATGCGTATTACATTTTGATTCATTTCCATATGTCAACACCACTACGAGATGGGGTGGGGTGGGTGGCGGAGGATGGCTTTTATAATCCGTTATTGTCTATGGAAAAAAAAAAATTCCGCACAGAACATGAGTGAAGTGTTCTTTGTTGAAATTGGAAATAAGATTATACATAAAAGTCGTCCTCTGACATCCAGAAAATGGACAGTTTAAAATAAATTGCCACCGCTGGTCAACAAGATTGCCAGCTCCCCTCTCTCCTTTTACACTAACGAGGGAAACACCTTTCAAGGCTTTAATCGCAATATGTTCGAGTGTTTTCAATAGCTTTCTTCTTAATAAAGGATGACCCCAGTATTCCCCCCTTCGCTGAAGACTTTGTCCTACCTCTGATTTGTGGGCGCCGTGTGAAAAAAGACAGACAGAGAGAGAGAGAGAGGAGGGAGAGGGGGGACATTTGGGGGTAGGGGAGGGGGGTAGCGACATGTCTCCTAAGCTTGCAAAATCCCAAGCGACACGGCGGCAAAGAGAACAGGACCCTCCTGGCCCAAAGGGCGATGACTCGGAACCAAATAATAAATAAATAAACCAAACAAAACAGCAGCTCCAACCCCCACCTCCCTTCACTGTGGGGACCTTGCTTCCTCTGAAGACTTTTCCGAAGCAGGTTATTGGCTGTGACCCTGGGGCTTGAAAGATGCGGGTAGGCTCTGGATTGCAAATCTGGAAGGTCTGGGAGAGGAGGCCGGGAGCTTTGGAGCAGGATTTGCAAAAGGCTGTGGGTGGAGGCCAAGGGGTGTATGGGTCTAGGGTACCCCTCCCCCATTTCCCCACTTACACAGATGAGGACGTAGGGGACAGGAGGAGCCTGTTATATGTGCTGAATTGTGTCCCCCTTCTCGAAATTCGTCCGTCGAAGCCCTCGCCCCCGGTGCCTCAGAACGTGACTGTATTTGGAGGCAGGTGATTGAGTTAAAGTGAGCCCTAATTCAATCTGATTCGTGTCCTTAGGAGAAGAGGAAATTTGGACACAGAGAGAGACACTGGCAAGCAGGCATGCAGAGGAAAGGCCATGTGAGGACACAGACAGTCGCAGGCCCTCTGCAAGGCAAGGAGAGAGGCCCCAGGAGGAACCAATTCCGTGTCACCTTGATGTCGGACTTCCAGCTTCTAGAACCGTGGGAGAATACATTTCTGGTGTTTAAGCCCCCCAGGGCTGCACAGCCAGACCGGATGCAGGGACAGTGTCTCCCTGAGCTCAAGGCTGGGAGTTTGTGGTTAAACTCCAGGACGTCATAATAGGAAGCACCATTCACTGAGCCTTAGGCCAGCTCTGTGCAAGGACTTCCTGACTTCATCTCTCCCACTGCCGCTCTGTGCACTGGACAGCTCTCTTCTCTACTCGACGTGGAAAATCGTATATGGCCGATGAGGATTTGAGCCCATGCTGACTTACACAGTCTCCTTGTGGCTTTGTATCTCCCAGTCTCGGGTGTGACAACTGTTCAGACCCATCACTTGGGAAAACGCCAAGGGCAAGAGGGAAGAGCCCCTCCCCTCTTCCAGACAGCTTCTTCACCTCCCTGTATCCGAGCCCCTGACATCTTCCCTCCCAGGTCATCACAACGGGAATCAAACATCCGTGGCCAGGCTGGAGGTTGAGCTTCAGGCTCTGAACAGAGATTCATTTCTGCTTCGTCACATTCCCAAGAGTTTTTATGTCTTAAAGCCTGGCTACGCGTGTGCTCCTTGGGGGCCACGAGCACGGCATTTTGCAATTCCTCCTTTTCATGAGGCCCCTGGTGCTGTGACTACATGGGACAGATTTGCTCTCTCGGATCAGCTGGGCCTGCTGTGGGGCCAACTGTCTGAGTGTTCACAATAACGGGGTACTGTCCCTGATAGAGTGTTGTGCTTTGAAGTAAAGGAAGAGACACCCCCAGAGGTGGCCTACAGGTTATCAGAAGAAGCCCTAGCCTGGCCAGGCACCGGCCTGAGAATTCATCCTCCGCCTCCTGGCACCTCTCCTGTGAGCCCCAGCCTGTGCTTAGCAACATCAAGGAATAGAAGCAGTTAACCGTTGCTGTTGGGGGGGCCTATTCTAAGACCCTAGGCTCACTGGAGCCTGTCACTCTCCCTACCGGCCAGCACGGAGGAGCGAGCACCCCTGTTCTTCAGAGGACAACACCGAGGTTCAGAGAGGCACAGCAACGTGCTGAAATTCCCCCAGGGAGCATGGTAGAGCTGAGCCAGGATTTGAACACAGGGCTGTCTGACTCCAGAGCCCGTGTGCCAAACTGCTGGACCACACCGTCTGCTTGGGCAGCGGCCCTCTGCTCCTCTGTCGGCCCTGACATGCCCGCCAGCTGCCCACTGACTTCGAGGTCATTTCTCAAGGGTCTGTGCCCTCTCCTGGTGTCCGTGCTCTGGGAGACCCTGGCTCCTGCTCTTACCCTGTCTGCCTCCAGGGTCATCACGCGAATAAGATTCTCCTGGGCTCCAGGGTCCTTTTGGACCCACCTCTGCAGTTTCTTGTTGCCTCTGTGTTGTCCCCGTGGTTTTTCAACTTGTGTCCCTTCATACTTTGTTTTGTGTATAGTTTTATGCTGATGTTCATTGATTGGATTCTGCCATAGTTTCTGCCATCCCAGAAGGGCCCGCCGCAGGGCTGAGAGCTCTGCAGTGTGGAGCCCCGTCCCGTTCATCCCTGAGTGTCCCTGCCTTACACAGGGCCTGGCCCACACCGTGTTTAAGAAATGGTCGCCAAGCTAAGGTGTTATTGTCCATGCTTTCCTACCGTAGGTGTTTCTTAGGCACCACTATGTGCCAGACACTGGGTTAGATGCTGTGGATATAATAGTGACCAAAAGAGAAATCTTGACCTTCGTGGGACTTATGTTCTATTAGAAGCATGGTGATCAGAAAGAAAGAGGATGGGGAAGGGAGGGGAAAGAGAAATAGAAGGAGGAGAAAGAGAATATAGGGGGAGGGGGAGTGGGGGGAGTAAGGGGAGGAGAGGGAGGGGGAGGAGAGGGAAGGAAGGGAGACAAAGGAGAGGGAGATGGGGAGGAGAGACAAGGAGGGAGAGGGAGAGAAGGAGGGAAGGGAAGGAAGGGGAAGGGAGGAGGGAAAAGAAGGACAGGGAGGAAGGAGAGGGAAGATGGAGGAGGGAAGGGGAGGAGAGAGGGGAAGACACAGGAGGAGGGGCAGGAAGAAGAGAGAGGGAGGAGGGAGAGGGAGAGAAGATGAGGAGGAGGGAAAGGGAGGAGGGAGAGGGAGAAGAGGAGGGAAGGGAAGGAAGGAGGGGGAGGAGAGAGGGGGAGGGGAAGAGGGGAGGAGGGGTGGGGAGGAGGGGAAGGAGAGACAGGGAGGAGAAGGGGGAGGAGGGGTGGGGAGGAGGGAGAGGAGAGGAGGGAAAGGAAGGAAGGACTTGAAGGAGGAATGGGAGAAAGGAAGGGGGAGAGAGAGGGGAGGAGGGACAGGGAAGAGGGAGATGGGAGGAAGGGAAGAAGGGAGGGGAGGAGGGAGAGGAGTGAGAAAAAGAGGAGAAGGACTTATGCATGGAAATGTCTCAGAATACCAAAAATGCCAAAATATCAATGGAAGTTTCCTTTTTGTTGAGTTATTCCCTTTTTTCTATTACATTGTCTTGATTTTCTCCTTTTCAACACTAAGCCCATACAACTTGTTTAATGATTTTCGAAAAATGAGGGGCTTTTTGGACTTGAAAAGGTGAGAGACCATGGACTGTCTGGTCCACCCTGTTCATTTTCTGATGGGGAAATCGAGGCACAGAACGGTGACTTATCCAAGGTCACAGTGCAAGCAGGAAAGACTGAGACTGGGCAGACCTCTTTTCCCACACACAGATCCTTGGGGGAGGAAGACCCCACTGAAATGTCGTGGGGCCATGCAATACCCGGGCAGTGGCCCTTGGGAACCACGGGCCTTAGCTCACCTCTAATGGCGGCCTGGCTGTGGTGGACAGTTCCAGGCAACTTAGACTCAGGCCACAGTGTCCATGTCAAGCACAAGCAATGAGGCTTTTTGCTTTCTGTTGGGACAATAGTCCTGACAGTGGGGCAGCCATCACCCCGAGGTCAGCCCTCAGCACTGCAGTGACAGAGCTGGGACTCTGAGATTCCGAGTGGTCCCGGGGCAATTGAGCCCCCCTTCATAGCAGTGACCATGACAACCTCCCTTAAACTGGCTCTCCCTTATCCCCATCTTGCTGAACAGACATTAAATAAGTAGATATCTTTCAATAAGCAAGATGCGTGGTATGCCAGACGGTGCTACCAGCACCAGAGTTTGGGGACTAGAAAGGGACAGAAGAGGGAGAAGGCAGGGAGCCCCAGCACTCTCTTCAGGAAGCCCAAGGGAAGTGAATGCAAACACCCCCGAAGAGGGAGGGTGCCTGCACTGTGAAGGAAAGAACACTGTGGCCAGTGGCTGGAGGGGAATGAATAAGGGAAAGCTGATGGAGGAACCCAGGGAGTCTTGGAGAGGGGAGCTAACTACTGCAGGTTCATGCAGCAGGGCTGGCTTTGGACCCTAGTTTTTCTGAGTCACTCTTCTACATCACACCATGCATGGTCCTCAAAAATATTGAATGGAAAAGGAAAGGAAGGAGGGACGGAGGAAGGCAAGGAGGCGAAATGGATGAATGGATGGATGTAAGGACGGATGATGAATGGATGGCGAGGTGGGTGGAAGGATGGCAAGAAGTAAAGAAGAAAAAAAGAAAGATGGTGGATGGATGGATGGATGGATGGATATGAATGGGTAGCAGGAAGAGAAGAAGAAAGAGAAGAAGAAAAGAAGGAAGTGAGGAAGGAAGGAAATAAGGAAGGAGGAGAGGAGATGGATGGATGATGAGTGGATGGATGAATATACGGCCGGATGAATGATAAATGTGTGTATATATGTATGTATGCATGGATGGATGGATGGATGGATGGATATGAATGGATATCAGGAAGAAAAGAAGAAAAGGGAGAATGAAAGAAGGAAGGAAGGAACGAAGGAGATGGATGGATGGATGGATAGATAGGTATGAATGGATATCAAGAAGAAAAGAAGAAAAGGAAGAAGGAAAGAAGGAAGGAAGGAAGGAGATGGATGGATGGATGGATGGATGGATAGCAGGAAGAAGAGAAGAAAGGAAGCAAGGGAGGGAAGGAGGAAAGAAGGATTTTTTAATGTGTTTAACCCCCATGCTTCCTGTGCTCAATCCGGCCCACTGGTGTGTCAGGGGCTGCTGCCTACACCCCCCTCAGGCTCTCTGTACTCTCCCCTATGACCCCCTGGGCATTCCGCAGCCTGAGCCCTCACCCCAGAAAGGTAATTCTACCCTCTAATTACAGCTCTTGTAAAAGTAAGAGAGGGGCTCATTCTTCAGAAATAAATCAATACAAGTTAAAAGGCCATCCTGTTTGTTTCTGTAACAATGCTCTTTAGAAAATTGGGTGCTGTTCCATTTGCTGACGGGTACCCCATCCGTCATCGGCAGCCAGAGTCACATCACATTATGTTGCCAAACATAATATAGCATTATCAGGACGCTGCATCACATTGGAGATTGGCAGGGAAATGAATTTTAGCGGAGAGATCTCACTTGAGAAAATATGTAAAGCCAAAAAAGAGGAAAAGCTTAGAGGGAGGTTTTCATAAGCAGAAATGGGATTTACAAAGCTCAATAGTGCTGGAATCCCCAAACCAGGAAAAAAAATCACAACACTACCAAGAGACAACCATAAAAACAACTAAATACGTTACTTATTAGAATAGGGACCACAAAACTGTCAGAAGTATTTCCTCCATGGAGACGCGCAACAACCACTCAAGACAGGTTTTATTATTCCTGTTTTATGGTAAGGACGCTGAGGCCCAGAGAAGTTAAGTGAGTTCCCTGAAGTCACACAGGCATTAAGCAGCAGCGCCAGGATTCAAAATCTGACCTGCTGATGCTGGAACCAGAAAAACCCAAGGTATGTGGATGAACTAAAGCCAGTTTCCTATTTAGATTACATGATACACTCGATTGCTTAGCTGAAGCATCAGACTACACAGACATCATATGATTTTTTGTTTTAATTTCTTAAATGTTCATTTTTTTTTTGAGAGAGATGGGGTGGGAGGGGCAGAGAGGAGGAGACACAGAACCTGAAGCAGGCTCCAGGCTCCAAGCTGTCAGCACAGAGCCTGATGTGGGGCTTGAACTCACGAGTTGTGAGATCATGACCCGAGCCGAAGTCAGTCACTCATCCGACTGAGCCACCCAGGTGCCCCCAGATATCACATCCCTGCCAAGGAGGGACGGCTAATCTGGATGGCCTTTCAGCCTTATGATCCTCTGGGTCTATAAATAAGTGGCCCTTGGGCTGTGTTGGTTCAAGGGAAGGTGACTGTCCTCTTTCTGGGAAGGCTAAGCCTGTGTCTGTAGCTGGTACATCTTAGCTGTGCTACATAGGAGTTTGATTTTTCACCAAGGACAGGGCTCAAGGTTAGCAAGCCACTCTCCCACTTGTGGCCCCAAGGGGGACCTCAACTCTGCTTAGGGTGGAGTTTACAGGTGGATGAAGGCAGCTGTCAATCAGAGGGCTCCAGGCTGCCTTGCCCAGACCCCTTCTCTGTCATGTCTGAGAGGTTTCTTTCTCCGAGTCCCATGACACTTTATCCCCTGGCTGACCCAAGCTGGTGAGATGGGCATGGGGACATCAGTCCTTCCAATGTGACTTGAGGACCTAAACTGCCTGAGGGTATCAGCCTCAGTCCCTGCACTAGAGATGGACAGGGGAGAATGCATATAAAGAGACAAGTGTAATAGGCTTTCAATTGTTTGTAAACACTCTCTGATATCTCAAGTGCTGAATATAGTTCCAGACTCCTCGGGTGGGGGGGGGTTTCAATAACTGGGAGCTCAGATTGTTACTTCTGTGGGGACTGTTCAGCCATAGAAGCACAAAGAAGGAGAGAGTATTAACTGAGCTTGGGAGGAAGCAGTGAGGTTCAAGTTGGGCTTTGAGGCATGGATAGGAGTTTGGTGGCAGGCAAACCTACTAGAGATAAAGACATTCCAGGAAAAGAGGCTAATGGGAAGAAAAATAGGAAGGAACGGCATGTTTGAGGAATAATATAATTTAGGAAGGGGTATCCCTGGTCTGTCAAGTGGAGGGGGCATTGGAATGACAGATATATGATAAGACCCAGTTCGTTCAGTACCGTGCCAGTCTACCTGTGGGTGGCACTATAGATAGAGTCCAGATGCCATGTGACAACTTTGTATTTCCCAAACCCGAAACTAGTTAGCCAACAGGCATCAGTGTGTAGAACTTTAGCGATTTTTTCCCCTCGCTTTTGAAGCCCCCTTTCCTTCAACAGATAGGAGAGGGTCTCTATACTTCAACGGACATCAAAATCGCCTGGGACACTTGTGGAAATGCAGATTCCTGGGCCCCACCCCCAAGAGATTCTGATCCTGGTGGTCCCCCGATCACACCTGGAGATACACTGCTCCCTGCGGACCCTGAGCGAGGGCCCCGTAGAGACAGAATTCTTTATGTGGCCGCAGCCGCACCAGGGATTTGAAGCCACTAACAGACATCCCCCAAAGGAGGCACTGTCGTTTCAAGTCGGGAAGAAGGGAGGTGGTGTGGGGGCTCCAGATTTCACAGCAAGTACTGCGAAATCACAACGGCATACTCTGCTGTGGAACCACAGCAGCACCTTATTAAAAAAAGATCAGTGGGGCCCTTGGAATTGATCACAAACTATTTCTGTCAATGTCACACACAACTGTGTTTGGGGAAGTTCACAGACACATCTGCTAAATTGAAAGGCTTTGGGGTTTGAAAATAAACAAATAATAAATAAATGAATATGTAATAAAATGAAAAGGCGGTGGGGGGAGGAAACCCACACTTTGAGTCCGGAAGACAAATTGAAGAGAAAGGAAGATGATGTATCCATACTGTGGTGCGTGGCTGATACTACATTCTGAGTGTTCGGGGGTTGGGGGGGGGCGGTGATGAAGGAAGAAAGGCTACAAGGAAGGAAGGAAGGATCACGTATTTCTACAACAGTCTGGAGGCACCTGTGTCTAGAACAGGAGCTTGGAAAGGACTCTATCTCCAGTTCCTAGTGTTGGTTTTAGGAGTGGCATATTCTGGTTGTTAGAATGCGTTGTCAGCTGGGGCAGCCTATGGTACACTCCTGAGCAGCTGTTTGCAGTTGGGGAAGAGAGACGTGGCATAAAATAAGGAAACGGACTCAAATAAGAGAATTCTTTCTGGCAGAGCTGAAAGGGCCTTTGGAGGGCATCCATTCACTGTCCAGATGGGGGAGGTAAGACCTGGGGTGGGGGGGGAAATTCTCACCGAAGGTCACCCTGTCCTAGCGGCAGGACCAGGGTAAGAAGCCAGGTCTCCGGACGCCTAGTCTAGTATTTCTCCCTCTGCCTCATGCCGTGGAGGTCTAAAACAGCCACACGCTTCAGATCAAGCATGGGGGACCACCTGGGGCGCTGGGGAGTCAAGAGCAGCCTTAGCTGCCTGAACCAGCGTTGGGTCTCAAGTAGGACTCACGTGTAAACTGATCTTACCTGTATGTTTTGGCACCAGAAACACACGCAGTGACGTGCTGTACAATTGTCATGACAGCTTTAAGTGGCCGCAGTTATTCAGCAGGTGTTCCTGGACGCTCAAGGCCCCAGGAGCCACAGTGATGGGGAAGACCAGGTGCGCACCTGCTCTCGAGTCTTCTATCTCCTCCACTCTCTTCCCTGGAGGGAAGGTATCTTCTTTCCGCTCCTTCCAGAGCCTCCTTCTATATCGAGTCTGCCCCACCTCCAACCTGTGGGCATCTCGTGGATGGAATTTCATTGCGCCTAGGGCTTCCAACACAGAACACCGTGTTTGGCCCGTGGTCGGGGCTCAGTCCAGGTTTATTGTGTCAATAGCACGCAGTGTGCTACTCGTAGTAAGTCTGATGGCAGGCAACCTTGAGACCTCAAGGAACATTCTGTCCAGATGTTCCTTGAATTGTCATGTCAACAGTGCTGGTCTCAATCCTGATGGACCATCCACAACAGGGGCCCAAGCGGTGGAGCCAAGGGCTACGGAGCTCCCACTGTTGCCCAGAATCATCTGATGTTGTGTCCCAGCCTCTACCAAAATGCAACCCATGGAATGTGGCTCAGGGGACAAGGTGGACTCAGCTCAAGAGACAAGAGCCTCTTTATTCCTTTCTAGAGAGGGCCAAAGAGGGAACGGGAGCTTTGGGGAAGACAGGTAGGGGGTAGGTTCCTTCCCTCCAAAGATGACTGCCTCCAAAGACGTCGATCTTTGCAGATGGGGAAACTGAGACTCAGAGCTGTTGTATAACTCGCCCAGTGTCACATCATGAGGGAGTGATGGAGCCATGAGTCAACTGCATATCTGTCTGATTCCAGACCTGAACTCTGTCGGCTAAGCTGTGCTGTGGGACTCAGGAATTGGCAGATGGTGCCTGGCACTGTGGAGGAGGATACGGAGCCCCTTCAGCCACTCTCCCCACCGCTGGTTCCAAATCCCCACAGCAATGTTTCCAAGGCTGTGTGGCCTCCTGGATACTTCCAACACCCTGGCCTCTGGAACCCTGGACCTTCTCAGCTCCGGGGCCTTTTCTTTCCCTACAGATAGAGACTCATACCTTCCCCCAACCTTCCAAGGCCAACAAGGCTGGCCCTGAACCGCCCCCGGCGCAACCCAGCTCTGTCTCACAGAACAGCCCTTCTTGTGCCCCATGGGTGAGTCACGGCCTCTTGGGAGTTCCGGGAGAAAGCTGTATTCCCTCTCCACACTTGCCCTTGGCCTAAGGTGTTCCCACCACTTGGGAGGCTCTTTCCTTCCTTTTCCTTCTACTGAGCTCCTACACATCTCCCCTGATCCTTCTTCAAATGCCACTTCTCTGACTCCATGTAAGTTAGATCCCGTTTTCTACCCTTTCACTAATCACATTCCTCTCCTCCATATAATTTGGCTCCATTAGAATGTGATACTTGTGTAATTATCTGATATATCTGTCTCCTTCACTATAGTGTAAGCACATTGAGAACAGAGACCAGGTATGTATTTGTATTATAGTCACCTACCCACAACAGGAACTCAATAAGTATTTTTTGGATAGTTGGGTAGGGGGTGGACAAATGGATGGATGGATGGATGGATGAGTGAATAGATGGAGGTATGGATGGATGGATGGATGAATGGATGGATGGATGAGTGGATAGATGGAGGTATGGATGGATGGATGGATGGATGGATGGATGAGGGGGTGGATGGATGAGTGGATTGTAGGGTAGATGGTCAAGTGAATGGATGATGGATGGAAAGATAAGTGATACTAACTCCTTGGAATTCCTCAAAGCAAAGCACACTGGACATTATTCTGATATTTTATCCTCCTTTAAATTATGTCAAATGGATTTACATATAAAGCATGGGTATTACATTGACCCAACTAGAGCTGTTTACAGAGTCCAGAATTTTACATGTGTGTACCCAACACTCAGAGGAGGCAGATACACTTCCAGTGTAGCAGTTTAGATGGGAAGTTCTTCCATTAGTCTCACTAGGCTCATCAGCTCCCTCCTTCCCCATCCTCTGCAGAGTATTGAATTACTCTACGGGTCTTGACTCCTCTGTAGTGTGTCATATGTTCACACCTTCTCCAGGATTTGCTAAAGGGAAGGTTATTCCTTTAACCTTTGACTCTAGACTTGACCATGTGATTGGCTTTGGCTCATGGGATGTTAGTATATGTGACATCTGTCTATTGCCATAAGAAGTTGCTGGTCCAAGGAGGGTGGGAGACACATAGAGCAGACCTGGAGCTGAGCCCCATCAGGGTCAGCCTAGAGGACCCCAGGCAACGCTTAGATGAACAGGTGAGAAATCAACGCTTATTTGCCACTGAGACGTCTGTGGTTGTTTGTTACATAGCATTATCATGGCCATCGCTGACTGATACACCAACTGTGAGATCTTTGGCAAATTATTTAAGCTTGTTACATCTTGGTTTCCTCATTAGTAAAAAGGGAACAATATTCTGTCTCCTATAATCAATTTTCCAGAGTTCCTGTGAGAATTATATACAGTAACACACGAAAGAATTTAGAACAGTGTTTAGCATGAAATAAGTGTCCAATAACTTTGGGCAAGTTGATATCATCATCCCCATCATCATCATCATCATATTATTTGATGCCATAAAAACTGAAAGAGGAATTTAGGACGGATTCCAATCATGACCAAAGTCGAAAACACCAGTCGAATACTTCTCCTTATTTTTGCAAATAATAACTACATTCACTCAGCCTTTTCCTTGTGCCAGCACTGAGTTAGGAACTCTACAAGCTTTCTTGCTGAATCTGCAGAAAAGGTGTATGAAGCAGACCTCCTGTTAACCCCATTTACAGATAGAGGCCGAGGTTCACAGAGCTAATTCACCTAGCTACGAGGTGATGGAGTTGAGATTAAACCTGAGGCAAACTGCAGACTCCACATCCATTAGCTCTGTGCTCCACAGCTAAAGAATTCCACACACCTTATAGATGAGGAAACTAAGGCTCAGAGAGGGAAGGTGTCTTGCCTGAGATCGCACAGCTGGTAAATGGCGGAGCCTGCTTCATTACGACGTTGTCAGCTCTGTGAGACCAGAGGCCATCTTAGGGGGTGACCCAGGGACAGAGGGAGGGTGTCTCTACCCCATCTTCATTTCTGAGTGCCCAAGGATATATTCTTGAGGTGGCATACGGGAAAAGAAACTTCCCTGACATCAGACAGGAGATGCCGTGCTAAGCAGTGTGGGCCGAGGCTAACAGGGCATTCATTCCTGGGCCAACTGCTGGAAAATGTGCAAAGGCAGAAATATTTCCCCCGCAGAGCTGGGTGGTGTGCAGATGGGAGCCGTCCAGCTGTGGAGCCCCGCAGAGCGTGTTAGCTATGACTCACCCCCTCCACAGAGCTGGCCTGGTCATTGAGGGTGGGGATCAGGAGCGCACGAGTTGGAACCTGACGGTCATGCCTCCCGAAGACACCCTTTCCTTGACCTCATCTTCTGTCCAGATGTGTTTTCAGAAACACAGTAGATGGGGCGGGGTCCTGGAAGGAAAAATATGGAAGAACCAAGAGGGAAGAGCATTGTTAGGCGCCTCCTGCATGCCAGGCCCCGGCTGAGAAATTCTCATATGTTATCAGCTCTTTTTCTTCGAAGGTGGATCCCAGAAGCATGGTCATCCCCACGGAGCTTGTTAGAAATGCAGAATTTCAGGTTGTGTCCCACCCCTGCTGAGTCGGAGACTTCATTTTAACAATACTCCGGACGATGGGTGTGCTCGTCAGCCCAGTTAGAAATCCTCACTGCCTCCCTTCTGACGCAAGCACCATCAACCCCCCATCTCATAGAAGGAAACCTAGTCTCAGAATCACGAGACTTGCCAGAGTCCTCCCAGGGAGGAAGAGGCAATACAGCTATCTGTGCTGGACTTTTCCTGCCCCCGGAACCTATGATCTTATAAGCAAACTGGCTGAATTCTGCGGTTTCAGGACCATAATAAAGAGGGGCAGTATAGCGGAAATAGCTCTGACAGTATCCACAGCTCAGGTCTTAGCTCTGCCACTGCCTTGCTGAGTTGTCGCTTTGGGACTCAGTTTCCCCATCCATGAAATGGGAGCAGAGAGGCATCCCTTTGGGCTGGAAAATTCTGATTCTGGGATCCAGGGATGGCGCCAGGAACCTCTCCCATCTCGACCTGAGATTCAACCACAGTCCCTCACCCAACCTCCCTGGGGCCACCCCCGCACCCCACAGTCATCCCAGGCACTCGCTGTCCCCGGTGAAACTGAACTGCCCAGCCGCCTCAAACACCACACAAAATCGCAGGCAACAGGGCAGAAAACCCAATTATTCTCAGCTGTTACACTGCTTAATTTAATATTTCCAACGAGTTCCTTGCGCCGCTCCTCAAGAATGAAATGCATATTTGGGCTCTGTCACAAAACATTACATTTTGTCAAGGCAATCCATTTCGCTGTGGTAATTTGTAAGTGCGCGCCGGCCCCTGTGCAGTCTGGGGGCATTTACAGTGGTTTCTGGGAACAGAGGCCAGAAAGGAGGGATCTGTGCAGGGTCAGGGGGAGACGGGAGGCTGGCAGGACCTGGGGTGGCATCTGTCTTTCCGAAGCTCCAGAGAGAGTTTGGGGAGAACCAACAGACATGGGACCTCCCTTAACAAGGAGATTATGGAAGCAGGACCCAGGGAGGCATTGCTGGCAGAGGAGGATTCTGGTTTTCAACTTTTTGAGAAGGTTACGCAATCTTTATTTCTGATCACTGAAGAAAAAGTTGAACATGAAGATAATGGTAATAATATCGAATAATAAAATCATTGGCAAACTCTCATCTAAAGAGGAAGGCGAGTGTTGTTAAAATTGTGTCATGTACCCTTTAAAAAATTGTTTTAATGTTTCTTTATTTTTCAGGGAGACAGAGACAGAGACAGAGACAGAGCGTGAGCAGGGGAGGGGCAGAGAGAGAGGGAGACACAGAATCTGAAACAGGCTGCAGGATCTGAGCCGACAGCGCAGAGCCCGATGTGGGCCTCAAACCCACGAACGCGAGATTATGACCCGAGCCGAAGTTGGATGCTTAACCGGCTGAGCCACCCAGGTGCCCCTGTCATATACCCCTTTAAAGTGGTTTATAAACACCACACACACACACCCAATGGAATCCAATTTTACATGCTTTTCTTTTCTTTTAAAGACAGAAAGAGAGGGGGCGGGGGAGAGAGAGAGAGTATGTGAATGGGGGAGAGAGGCAGAGGGAGAGAGAGAGAATCTTAAGCAGCTCCGCACAGAGTGCAACACAGGGCTTGATCCCGTGACCCTGGGATCATGACCTGAGCTGAAGTCAAGAGTTGGATGCTCAACCGACTGAGCCAACCAGGCTCCCCTCCACATGCTATTCTTAATTTAATTTTATCCAGCAATAACTCACAAGACACTGCAAGAAACTTACAGAGAGTTCCTGTGTACCCCTCCTCCAGCGATGACCTCTCCCCGCAATGATGACACTCACATAACCACAGTACGTTGCCACAACCAGGAAACTGACATTCTGCATACTACATTATCTGCATTTTCTGCTTCACACTTTCCCATTATGAGCACATGCACTGGTTTCAGACCTTGGTGGTTAAACCCCGGTTTTGCCTCCTTCCACCAGTGGGATCTCGGTCAAAGACACTTTGGTTTGGGACGGATCAGTAAGTGGAGACCTATCTCCTGGCATGCTTGTAAAAATTAAATGATAGAACACACAATGTGTGCCCCATATGAGATGCCTAGGAGATAGCGTCTGTCCCTGTATAATTTTAGGTTTGTATTGTCCCTTCATATCCCAGACATCAGGTACCTGAGCCATGCCGGGTGCTAGGGGTCGGGAGAGCCTGACACGAGCAAGATCCCTGTTTTTCTAGCTTCCAATAGTCACGGTAGCTGGTTTTTTGAAATCTACTCAATATACTTGAATTTCATACATAAAGTTTGGCTTTAAGAAAAGGATTCAAAGTTTTTAAAAGGAGGAACTCCAGAGGTTTTCCTGGTCTCACATGGCTGCATGGGATTGTATCGCACGGAAGCCCCATTCTTTCCTAAGTCAATCCCCTTTTGCTAGACATTTAGGTTGTTTCTACTTTTTTTTTTTTTTTACTAATAGAAACAACTCTGCAATGAACATATTTTGTGCACTTTTCATGGGTACTTGCATCCTTGTGTAAATATTCTCTTAAAATAAATTCATAGCAGTGGCATTTTAAGGAAATCAGGGAGAATTGATTAAGGAAAAAGGTGTTTTTCTTCTACGAAGCCTAGCACTGGGGACTCGTTCTTGTAGACTCTTAGACAGGTATCATCACAGAGAAGTCAATGTATACACTTGGCACTTAGCTTCTCACACTGAATCCTCCCATAGTTGGGTACAGTGGGAATTTCTCTTCCCATTATGTTGATGAGAAAACTGAGGTTCCCAGAGATCAAGTGCTTCTCTTAGGCCATATGGTGAATAAGTATCCTGAGCAGGGATTCAACCTGCTTGCAAGCCAGGTTCAACCCAGACTGTCTCAGACTACCTCACCCTACCCCCGCCCCCCTATGATATATACACAGACTCAATTCAGGAGCCAGTTTCCAGGCTGGACTTAAGCAATCACATACAATCTCTTGGTGCCTCAATTTCCTCAAGTGTAAAATGGGAAATATACATGAGAGATGATGTATTTTAAGGATACTGGAATTTACATGAAATCCAAAGTTTTCTTTACCATGAAACTTCTCAGGGCCTTTATTATAATGCCTATTACAAATGTTTAAGACTGGGATTGGCTAGGCCTCTAGATATTTATTACCTTTTGTTAGAAAGCATCTCATCAGGGGGTGGTGCCTGGGTGGCTCAGTCGGTTGAGCATCTGACTTCAGCTCAGGTCATGATCTCCCAGTTCATGAGTTCGAGTCCTGCACTGGGCTCACTGCTGTCAGTGCAGAGCCCCTTAGGATCCTCTGTTCCCCTCTCTCGCTGCCCCCCCCCCATCCCCGTTCATGCTCTCACTCTCAAAAATTAAAAAAAAAATACAAAAGAAACATTTAAAAAAAGAAGGAATCTCATGAGGCTGTTACTTCATGGGATGAATTTAAGGGAAACTTCATCTAGCCAGCTAGGTACGCATCCCTCTACCTAACCATCCCCAACGTATATTGAGCTCTTAGTATACACTGAACAGTGTGCTCAACACCTTATAAATGTAGCATATTGATTTATATTTGAGATCCTCTCTGAACGAGTGAGTGGCTGTGCTCTTGAGCAAATACTAAGAGGTGAAGCAGTGAAGTGTGGGTATCATTCAGGGTCCTAAGGACAAACAGAAGGCACAGTGGTGGTGGGGAGAGCAGAGGAGAAGTGGGAGCTGTTTCCATCCCTCCACCCAAGGGGGCGAGGCCAGGAGCTATTGGAAGGAGTGGGGAGAGGAAGTGTCAGAGCTGCGTGGCAGAGGTTAAGACTTTTGCTGGAGGGACACAGCCAGCCTGCAGTCTGGCATGGAGGGAGCCCGGGAGTTAATACCCCATCCCCTCTCTCCTTGTGAGTCTCATCTCCTGCAGACACCTCCCACTGGCTGGACGCACTTGGAAGGGGGAGGGTACAGCATAGGGACCCCTTGAGGCAGCTCGGCCTCCTTGGGCATAGAGCAGGGAGGAGAGGGGTGGGAAATGAGTGTGGAGGGGCAAATGGGAGACCTCTCCTACTGTATGCAATGAGCTAGTAAAAGCCTTGAGTGAATGAGTCGGGGGGGTAAGTGGTGCAGGAAAGCAGCTGTCTCCCCGTGATCCAGGCTCCCCCTCCCCAAAAGCCACCCTGCCCTCCCTGCTCAAAGCACCACCCAGGACCCAGGCTGGGGGTCAAACCCTCCTTAGCTTCCCTCATTATCCCATCAGATTGGGGCTGTCATTAGCCCCCAGTGCTGAACAAAGGGCCCTCGCCCAGGCGGCCATATCCACGGGGCTAATTAATTGGATTAATGGTAGAGCAGCCCACACTGGGTCTGGCTCGGATAATTTCAATGAACGCTGAACACCAATCCCCAAAGTCATTGGAATATGGATGAGGCAAATTGAGTTAAAATTGAGGAGATGGCTGCATTCATTAGCCCGCCCACCCTCTGAAGTCGCTGCTTAATATGCAAACTATTAATATGCAAATCAGTGCAAATGGAAAGGGGGAAAAAAAAAAGAAGTGTGATACCCCCTCCCCCCTTTTTTGGAAACTCAGCTACACACGGGGCAGCTGCTTTGCTGTGAAAGAGAACAAGGCGTGCCTGTGTGCAGGTCTCCGAGGCAGGAGAAGGGACTGGGAGCTTTCATGTCAGAAATTAATTAAAAGCAGCGGCAGGGACACAGCACACCTTTATCAGCCTGCAAACACGTGTTACAGCGAGCGGGGGGCCAAGTGGGGGGAACCAGGTTCCCCGGGGGGAAGGCTTGCTGTGCACCTGGGAGCCGGGACCCTGGCAGCCTCAGGGAAGTCTGTTTGGGTCGGGTTATTTAAAATTTTTGTGTGCGTGCTTGTGTTTCATTTCAACGTTTATATACACATTCGATACATAATTCAATACACACACGTATATTTCCCACCTAAGCGATACACGTTCGTTACAGGAGAGTAGGAAATCAGCAGACTCAGGAGCTTGGTTATCTAGGCTTAAAATCACATCAGGACGGAATGTGAAGGCAAGTTAAAAAGTCAGTTCAAACAAGGAATCATTTTTTAAGTGAAGTGTTCATGAAGCAAAGATTTTATTCGTTTCGAATCGGTCGATTCTTCCATCAAGGGGACAGTCACACGTGTCCAAATTCAAAAAAATAAATAAATAAAGACAGGAGACAGGGTCCGTCTCTGCCAGACGGAGGGACCGTCTCCAACCCTCCCCCGCGTCCTTCCCTAGAGGTGACAATGCCACGGGCTCTTGAGAATTCTTCCCTAAATGGGCGGTGGGCATGTAAGCCATTATATTTATGTCTTGTACCTTTTTTTTGCACACAGAGGGGGCCAAGGGCATCGTTCCGCATTTTGCTTTGTTCACTTAACAGAGAGCATCTCAGGCATTGTCCACGAAGCCCCTCCTCGTCCTGTTTATGCCCCCGTGTGACGCTGGGTGGCTGTTTCCCTCACCAGCACCCTCCTGGTGGACGTTTAGGGTTGCTTCCTATTTCTTTGGCTGTTTCAGCCAAAACCGTCATAAAAACCCTTCGCGCAGGACATGCCGAACGCGTGGAAGGTCATCGTAGGTGGACGGCCAAGTGGAAAAGTAGGTGTGTGAGCGGTTGCCACGACCGCACTCGGTGGCCCTGCAACACGGCACCCGTCCTGCCCCTGCCGAGGACCTGGGATGCCTGCTTGCCCACAGCCGCGCCCACGGACCGGGCTATTGAACTTTTGAAGCTGTGCCAACCTGATAGGTGACAAAGGGTGTCTTCTGGGATTTCGATTTGCATTTCTTTTCTCAAAAGTGAAGTTGAGCATTTTTTTTCTTTTTTTAAAGCTGACTTATTATTTTGAGAGAGAGAGAGAGAGAGAGAGCGCGCGAGAGAGCGTGCACAAGGGGGGGAAGGGCAGAGAGAGAGAGACAAACCCCAAGCAGGCTCCGCGCTCTCAGCCCGGAGCCCAGTATGGGGACGTGAACTCACAAACCTCGAAATCATGACCTGAGCAGAAACTGAGAGTCAGACACTTAACCAACTAGCCAGCCAGGCGTCCCAAGCATTTTTTTTCATGTGGTTCAAAGCTATTTGTATTTTCTTTCCATTAACTTTCTGCTAATTCCTGTCCCTGCTTTTTCATTAAGTTCATAGTTTTTCTTTCTTACGGATCAACAGATAGAGTTCTTTAAGGGCTGAGAAATCAGCCCTTTGTCTGTGATATGAAGGACGTGACTACTTTTCTCCTGTTTTCTGTTTGTCTTGGGACTTTACAGTTATGGGTGAGATGAAATCATATTATGTTTTTAGTCAAGGCACATAAATATGCATTTATTTGCTGAACTTTTGATGCTGGGCCCCGGGTCTACCTCTGAATTTTGCCTCTCTGCCTGAAGGTCATTTCCAGCCTCTTCCCTGACTACACCCATCATCATAATACATCTTCTCTCATTACCAATGTCTGGATTTGATTTCTCTTCGGGGGAGCAAGAATTTAAAGCATTTAAAAAGCCACCTGAGTACAAGATTTTTCTCAACCTTTGGTGACTCTCCTCTCCCTTTGCCTTACAGTTTTCTTACTTGCTTGTTTCCTATTACACACACACACACACACACACACACACTCACACACATACACACATATGTATAGTTAAAGCAATTCACATTTATTGTGTCTTTCCAAGGATCCACCTTAATTTTCATGGAAACAACCACTTTCCCTCATGCACTCCTAAGTCATTGGTTTCCCTAAAGTTTCGCAAGCACAATGGGAATAAGTAAGTTTGGGAACAAACTCACCTCGTTTCTGGTGAGTTGGTACCTTCACTAGAGGAAGGGAGATGTGCCAGGTGAGGTGAAGGCATTGGCCAAGTGTTTTTGGGGTCTCGGGAACTCGAAGTATGTTTGATGGAGGGAGAGGAGAGCATCGGTGGACCAGCCAGTTTGGTAAGTAAAGGTCAGTTAAAAGAGTCACCAGATCAATGACGAAAGGGCGGAGAGTGGGGGCAAAGGTTGCCTAAAGGACCCCCAAGGGCCAACCCTTTGGGGCAAGGTTTTTATTAAGCACTTGTTAGGATCGCCAAGCCCCATGGTAAGTGTTTCATAGGCTTTCTCTTATTCCACTCTGCTCGTTTTATAGACAAGACGACCGAGGTCCAGAGAAGAGAAGTGCTTTGTCCTCGATTGTGTGGGGCACGAATTCTACTATTTTGTGCGTCTGAAAGGATGAGAGAAGGGACGAAGGCAAATGAGATCACACCAGACTCCTGTTTCGAAATTTGTTTATTTCTGCAGAGTATCATAAGCACTTTTCCTTTTATTCTTTTAAGACATGAATTTGGATGTTGCATAGTTATAGGCGCATATTTATAATGTGTGTGTGGAGCATAGAGTCCCCTGTCCCTGCCACCCAGTTTAAGGAAAAGGCCACCACGGTCCCATGCGTTCCCAGGGCTCATTTCTCCTTCTTTCTCCAGAGTAACTGCCATTCTGAATTTGTGCTTATCAGCCTTTGCTTTCTTTTATCATTTTGTTACATGTATTTCTTTTTCTTAAATGTTTATTTATTTTTTAGAGAGAGAAACAGAGCACAAGTGGGGGGCAGGCTGCAGAGACACAGAATTGGAAGCAGGCTCCAGGCTCTGAGCTGTCTGCACAGAGCCCGACGCAGGGCTTGAACTCACCAGCCGTGAGATCATGACCTGAGCCGAAGTCGGATGCTAACCGACTGAGCCACCCAGGCGCCCCAGGAACTAGTATTTACTGATGTCCTGTTAGGGGCAGGCAAGGGCACTCTCTCCCTGCTCAGCCCTACGGGAGAGCCTGCCCGTTTGCTGCTGCCACTTCCTACTGCGGGCGACAAGCTGAGGACCCAGGAGGTCAAGTATCATCCTCAAAATTGCACAGAAAATTAGTAGCAGAGCATGGTTCCATTGTTTATGGAGGCAACGGGTATTTATTTACTGCAATGGCAGGAGGCTGGAAGACGGTCAGTCAGAGGTGCTGTTTTTGAAGAAGACACAGTCTAATGGCAGAGGTGGGCAGACCACTGGGCAAGCAGGATACCAGGGTTAAGTGCAGTAATGGAGGGCACACGGGCAGCTACAGAGGGCCTCAGAGGGCTCCCCACACTGCCTGGAGGTGATGGAGGGCCTTCTAGAAGAGGGCTATCTGTGCCGAGGCATGGAGAACCAGGAGGCAGAGGTCGGGGACAGGCAGAGCAGTCAAAGGGAAGGGTTGAGCAAAGACCTGACCCTCGGGTGGGAATTTAGGAGAGCACAGGGGACGTGCCCATCATAAGAGCCACATTTATTGGGCACCTACTATGTGCCAGGCTCTGCACTGGGCTTTAGGACGTTCTCATCTAATTCTCACTTGACCCGCCACGGTAAGGGCTATGAGTGTGCCCATCCCCCAGAGCAGCCACTGAGGCTCAAACGGGGCGGGGGGGGGGGGCGGGGCGTGATTTCCCAGAACGGCCAGCCATTGCTTTCTGCCTCCCTATTGGAGAAATATCTTTCACCCACCCACCTAAGACAGGCGACAAGAATAACACATGAGCCAGCCCACATTTAATGCTGATGCGTGCCAGGTGGACCTCTAAGCACATTTTATAGACAGTAGTTTGTAACCCATGCAGTTGTTCTGTGAAGCAGGTCGTGTTATGATTACTGTAATTATTCCCATTTGACAGATGAGAAAACAGAGGCTCAGAGAGAGAAGTGGCTACTAGCTCAGGTCACATGCTGAGGAAGTAGCAGAACCGGGCTGTGGATCCAGGTAGGCTGGCTTTGGATTTGCCCCACGGAACCACTGGATGGCAGCTCAGATGGGTCCAGATGAATCTCCCCCAACAGGCCTGGTCTCAGCCTGGCTCCAAGACCAAAAGCAGCAGAGTCAGCCAAGACGGGTGCTCGGGGCCCTCCCCAAAGCCAAGGGATGGGGTCCTCAGCTGGGTCAACTGACTACGCGTGGGTGGCCCGGACCAGCTTGTAAATGGAGAATGTCATGTGTTGGGTGACATCATGGCTCCAATGTGGTCCCGGCCTCTCCAAATTAAAGAGAAGGTAATTGACTTAGCGTCAGGAGGGGCGGCTTCACAATTTCCCTGTCTGTGCCGTGTCTATGTGGCCACTGTATGAGTTAGCTCATTCTGGAAAGTTCCTCCAAGGGCCTCAGAAGAGTCCTCGGGACGGTCACCCTGGTGGGGCTGGTTCACAGGCAGCTGCTTCCGGAGCCCAGACGGGCTGTGACGCTCCAGCCAGAGAGAAAAGGCTTCATTGAGCAGCCGAGGCGGCTGGCGAGGAGAACTCAGGGTCCGCCCTAGACTTCATGCCCCTTCTGCGGCTGGGAGTCAGGAGGGGGCCAGGCAGGAAGAAGCCTCCTCACCCCCCTGGGCACCTACCAACTCCCATGCTTGGTGCTCTCAGACCCCTGGCCTCACTGTATCTTCTCAAACAGCCCCACCAGAGAGCAGTTCATTCATTTCTCTGCTCGGCCTGCCTTTCATCAGACATTTAGCAAATGTTTGAGACTGCCCTGCTCCGTGCTAAGCTTTATGGGATGTGTGGAGGAACAAAAACAGCCAGGTTCTTGCTCTCGGGGGTTCATGGTTCAGCGTGGATACAGATACTGATTGTCAGGTGCAACGCACACAAAACACACGCTAACACATGCAAAATGGGGACTGTGACAAGTATGAGGGCGGGGGCCCCTCTTGCTCCCCAGATCCATAATTATGGTCATTTTCCAGAAAAGAAGACTGAAATTGCTAAGCATCAACTTGGAAGATGTCCCTTGACTTCCTACCTCTGCACTCTGCTTCTAACCTGCAGGGAGCTACTTGCAGATCCCCACTGAGCTCTCCTCTCTCATGCCCCAGGGCCTTTGCACAGGCTGCTGCATCTCCTTGAAAGGCACTTTTTCGTTTACTGTTCCTCCAGCTTCCAGTTTTTCCAGCTAATTTGCACTCATCTTCGGCGCTGTCTCCAGGAAGATCCTTAGATTCTTAGTCTGGTCTGGGGGATTCTCCTCCCATACCCATGTCCCACTCTATTGGGTTTGTCCCCAGCTCTTGAGAGAGAAACTAAGATCACTATGGCAGCCTTAGCATTCTAGTATACAAAGTAGATGTGCAGTAAGCACTAATCCGACATGTAGATAAAACAGCGAAGTTAGATCGAATGTGCATTAAACTATATTCCACCCTCTTTGAACGTAAGCCGAGTGGGAAAGCACAGGCTTTGGAGCCAGAAAGAACAAGGTCTGTATCTCGATCTCACCATTCAGTAGCTGGAGCCCTTTGGCAACTTACTTCCCTTCTGAGCCCTGGTATCTTGACCTGTTAAATGGGGATGATAAGGACACCTGCCCCTAGGGTTGTGTCAGGACTTACTGGGCCAGTTCACACCGTGGACTTAGCGATGCTTGCAATACTTGCTCCTCTCCTCTCCCTCACAAACTGTAGGTACGTTTCTTAAACAAGAAGTGTGTCCATTTGGTACCTGTACCCCTTTCCTGCTCCAAGTTGCCAGCACTAACGCAGTACCTGGCTTATGGTAGGTGATCAGGGAATATTTAGAGAAGGGATGGATGGATGAAGGGGTGAAAAGTTGGATGGATGGGTAAGTGGATGTGTGGGAATTGAGATGGGTGGATGGATGGATGGATGGATGGATGATTGGATGGATGGATAGATGGATGTGTGGGATTTGTGATGGACGGACGGATGGATGGATGGATGGGATGGATGAATGGATAGGTAGATTGATGTGTGGGATTTGGGATGGACAGATGGATGGATGGATGGATGGATGGGTGGATGGATGGGTAGATGGATGTGTGGGATGGATAGATGGATGGATGGATGGATGGATGGATGGATGTGTGGGATTTGTGATGGACGGATGGATGGATGGATGGATGGATGGGATGGATGAATGGATAGGTAGATTGATGTGTGGGATTTGGGATGGACAGATGGATGGATGGATGGATGGATGGATGGATGGGTGGATGGATGGGTAGATGGATGTGTGGGATTTGGGATGGACAGATGGATGGATGGATGGATGGATGGATGGATGGATGTGTGGGATTTGGGATGGATGGATGGATGGATGGATAGGTAGATGGATGTGTGGGATTTGGGATGGACAGATGGATGGATGGAGGGATGGATGGATGGATGGTGGATGGATGGATGGATCGATGGATGGATGGAAGTATGATTAGATAAGAAGATGGTTACATGATTTAATGGATGGGTGGATGAGTAGATGGACTGATTAATTAATGGATGATTGGACTGATAGATGAATGGATAGATGGATGGATGGATAGATGCCACATTTTTGTTTATTTATTTATTTTTAGTTTTTGTGATCCTAGCATTACAAATCAAATTTTTTCAGTAATGCTAAGAATATTGATAATGAAGTGAAAATAGTATCCTGGGCTCTCAGATTCATTAATTTTTTTCATCCATATCCCCTCTCCCCATGTGTTGCCTGGGAATGCACACTTATCATTTAAATACTCCAGTAAGTCTTGCAACAAAGAATACTCTGACTTCATTTAACCCAGAGTTTACCAAATATAGTCCCAGGCAGATTTTCTTTTCCCTGAGCACCATTTGACGTAACCCGGATCTACTCCTCTGTGCCACAACCTTGTGAATACACGCATAAAACACCTTCAGAAATTTTGTACTTGGCAATCCCTACTCGAAGTGCTTTTATGACGGGGAAGTCGGGTGTGAGTGAGTGTGTGTCTGTGTGTGTGTGTTCTGCAGCCATGGGTTTGAAAACACCATAGCAGGAGAAGGAAGACACTGCCTGCTCACCTTGCCAGGGATGCACTCGCCATGTGATCACGGTGACTCATTCTTCTGCTTCCCATCTACAAATGGAGGAGCACGAAGAACTTGGCCTTGAAATGCCCTTCCGGCTCCAGCCTGGCTCTGTGACTCTGCCCGCTTCCCAAGGGATGCATTCGTGGATGGATCACCTACTCTGTGCCCTCCGTGGGCCCCCCTCTCTCGTGAGATGCTGCCCCCCCCCATTTGTCTAAGGGACAGACATGCCATAGAGGGGTAAATGGCTCATATTTACTCCGTGTATTTAGATACCTTTGTGCTGTGACTTAATTTCCCATGCTGCCCCCAGGTCCTGGCACAGCAGGGGGGAGCCTCAAGTTTCCTAAAGGATACTCAGCCCTGCCAGGGGCAGTCGGCTCCCAGAGCTGGCTGATCTCCGCTCCCAGCTTGGTGCCCATTACTGTGCTGTGACTACAGCCACTTGCGCTCCCTGTGCTGGACCTTGCTTTGTCTCTCGGGAATCAGCGGTGGCGGCTGAACCAGCCAAATGGTCTCACCTCGATCGTTCCCAAAGCTAATAGCTGCAGCATTAGGATTACCATCACCGCGCTCCCAGCTAAGGCGGCTGTGATTTGGCCGAGCCTCTCTGAGACTGGGGAGTTTGGGGGGCTTGGGGAAGGTGTCTGCGTGTAGACTGAGGGTCCAGCACCTGGACGGAGGTTTACTTATTTTTTTGTCTTTAAAAAATGTTTATTTTGGGGAGAGGGAGGGAGAGCACACGTAGGGGAGCGGCGGAGGGAGAGGGGGACAGAGGGTCTGAAGCAGGCTCTGCGCTGACAGCAAGAGCCTGATTAAGGGGCTCGAACCCACGAACCATGAGATCACGACCTGAGCTGAAGTCAGGTGCTCAGCCGACTGAGCCACCCAGGCGCCCCGTGGATGGAGGTCTAAAAGCGCTGCAGTGAGGGCTCCTGAGAAGCTCCTGGTGGCCATGACCATTGTCAGTGTCATGCCTCCAACCCCTGTGATGTGGACAGAGCTGGGGGGATGGAACAGAACGGGCCTCTAAAATGTCCTCTCCCCGGGACTCCCCAAAGATCTCAGCTTGCCCGTGCCTCCCCCCTGGGTGGTGGGGGGAGAAGACAAGGCCGAAGAATGCCCAGCACACGTCTGACCCAGGCTAGGTGCGCAGTGAACACCGCATTTCATATTTCGTTTGGTCAGATATGCCACTGGTCACAGTGCGCCCCCTTAGTTTACATCCTGCTAACGAAAAAAGCAAGCTACCAGTTAAAATGTGGCACGCCGCTCATTGTGAGATGAATCTCAACCTCAGAGACATTAAAATCAAACAAGTACAGTCTGGAATCGACTCTCTGTGGTACTCAGTGAATGGGAACATCAGGGAGCAAGTGGTAGGAGTCTGAGGTTTACGTTTTCGTTTCTGTGCTTGGATTTACAGATGGTGCTGCCACTTTGCTTTGTAACCTCACGGAAATCACTCTCCGCCCCTGGGTCTGAGTTTCCTCATCGGAAAGGCGGCCTCACCCTCCTCTCCAGCTACCCTGTAGGGCTACAGTACAAATCAGATAGGATAAGGCAGCCACACATCTCCGTAAGCTGCAAAGACGTTTAAATAGGAACCTGGGACACGGCGCCTGGGTGGCTCAGTGGGTTGAGCGACGACTTCGGCTCAGGTCACGATTCCACTGTTCCTGAGTTCGAGCCCCCCGTCGGGCTCTGTGCCGACAGCTCAGAGCCTGGAGCCTGCTTTGGATTCTGTGTCTCCCCCTCTCCTGCTCGTGCTCTGTCTCTCTCTCTCTCTCTCAAAAATAAATAAATGTTAAAAAAAAATTAGATAGGAACCTGACATGGTCAACCTGACAGTGAAATCTTGGTCCAGACATACGGACTATCACTGCACTTGCTTGTAACTTTAGACAAGTCGTTCTAGCTTTCTGAGCCTCAGCCTCCACTATCTCTCCCACAGGAACAAAGATACACATCTCACAGGGCTATTGGCAGCATTAGAGGAGACAATGTTTGCAAACTGCTTCCCAGTGCAGATAGCTTATTCATTGAGCAATCCGATGAATGAATGCATGCATGCATATTCTTGGGTGTGCTGGGGAGACTGAGTCCCACACACATAAGCCTTTTGATCACTTCAGAGGCACAATCAGAAAGAAATCACCTTGGGAATCTTGTACCTTCAGGCCCATTTCACAGAGGAGGAAACTGAGGCTCTAAGAGGTTCAGAACGTTGCCCAAGGTCATGCTACTCACAGAGAGACTCCGGCCCCAGCCCCCGACTACCACTCACAGCCCTCCCCTTCCAGTCTCATACCCTGGGTGCAGTGGCCCTTTGCCAGGTTGAGAGCACAGCACTGTGGTCCTCAACGCAATCGCTGTCCAACGAGGCCCTGGGAGGGGCGACCGTACAGCCTCCGAGGCCCCAGACCCGGCCCCATTATTATTCCTCTTGGTGTAATAAATACATTTTAAGAGAAACAGATGCCAGAACATTTGGACAGGAAGGGCCCAGGCGTGTGAAGAGGAATCTGGTTTGTGAAAATCTGTCTATTTGCCAGACGGTGGGCAATATGGTGCAGCCAGCCAGGTCCGGCCCGGCTGCCAGGCGGCTTCGTCGGGCCTCCCTATGGTGTCCTGCTGGCTCCTTTGGCCCACCATCCTCCGGCACCCAAAGGGGCACGCGGCTAGTATTCCTGCCCCGAACGGGCCACAATGGTGCCGGTAGGTCCTTAGTAACTTCAGCCGCTCTAACGAGGAGGGGACTCCTCCTGGGAGCCACAGCAGCTTGTATAGAAGTGGCAGGACAGCAAAGTCATCGTGACTCAGACCCAGCCATCTGCACTGTGTGGCTTTTCTCGTCCCCGCAGTGACGAGACTACAATCGTCTCTGATGGCGCTGGTTATCTGGGAGCAGCCACCTTGATGCTTGACCCTGGGAAACTATGAGAGAGAGCGTCCTCGCTGTCTTTTCCTGCCTGGTGAGAATCTCTGTCATATTCCCTGCACCATCCCCGATGCAAGAAATGAATGGTTTATTTGCAAAAGCTGTCCTTTTTGCTGCAGGTGCAGGGGGCCGGCTTGGCGGAGCCAGAGGTGCCCAGAGCAGACTTTCGGCCACCAGGATCCACAGCCCCTGCACCCTTTTCTTGGCCCGGGCTCACAGATCCCGCCACAGCCCACAGGCAGAGGCCAGCGCTTAGAAAGCTCAATATATGGCCTGGCTTTTTGTCTTCATAGCCAACCAGCCTGGGAGAAGTGATCGCCCCCATTTTGCAGCCGGGGAAGTGGAGGCCTCCAAAAGGGACAGCGACTTCCCCAAGGTCATGCTGCCCAGAGAAATGAGCGCTGGATGGGGTGCACAGCGTTGCCCGACTTTGATCCCTGTCCTCTTTCTACCCGCCCCGGGAATAGACTCGCCTCCATTCTCCCAGGAACACTGGCTGGAGGTAAGGATATTTCACCGTCCCCCTCGCCTTCCCTGTGGCCATGAGCAGAGTGGGGCCATCGCGTGCTGTGGGGAGAACCATTACCAAAAACCTTTCCGTCTTCCCCTGGCTCCCTCCTGGAGCTGACCTGCTGGGGGTGATAAATGATAAAACAGACTTTCCCCCAGTAGTGCTGACTGCAGGTAGCCTTTGCCATTGTCCCCCCAAGGGGAAAAAATAAGTCCCGGAAATTCAAGAATTGTGCATCCAAATTGTGTTTCTCTAAGAATTGCTTGCTCCCAGAAGTAGTATGAAAATATATTTGTTCGGTTGTGCAAAATGATTTTGGCGGGGCGGGGGGGGGAGTCGGGGGGATTATTCTAAAATAGTCACGTTGAAAGTCTCACTGCCTATGCTGTATTGACAATTATTTAAAATGCTTATTGATTTATTTTGAGAGAGAGAGGATCGAAGTAGGGTTTCTCACTGCCAGCACAGAGCCCCACGCGGGGTCCGAACCCACAGACCTCGAGATCATGACCTGAGCCGACACTGAGTCGGACGCTTAACCGACTGAGCCACCCAGGCGCCCCTCCTCTATTGAGGGTTTAAGAGATTCCGGGCTCTGCCCTAAGCACTGTGCACAATCCCCTTATTTAACTGTCCGAGCACCGCTATGAGGCGGCTGCCCACATGACCTTGTCACGGTCACGATAAGGGACATCCAATTAGAAAGCAGCACAGCTGGGATTCGGTTCCAGGTTTCTAGTCTATGTGCCAGGTCCTCTCGGAGGCTTCACTCAACTCTCAGGGCACCTCCTACAGCTTGGAGAGGCAGGAAAGCCAGGAAGGTCTTTCTGGACATCCTATCCTCACAGCTGGAGTTTGGGATGTGGCTCTGTCCCTGCCCGTGGGAGGCACTGATGTGGGTTTTGGTAAGGTGGGGTGAAGCCGCACTTGGGGCTCGCTGCTGCTGTTGGCAAGCATCATCATGCAAATGCGAGACTTTCCTGCAGCAGAGACCCCGGTTCGTGCTCCCGCATCCTGGGTCCCCGGAGGCCACGTACATGCAGCAACTTCTTGATTCCAGCCTAATTCCAGCGGTAGCTGGACAGATGCCTCTGTTCTGTATTTTCTTTTCTTTTTTTTTTTTTTTGAACGTTTTATTTATTTTTGAGACAGGGAGAGACAGAGCATGAACGGGGGAGGGTCAGAGAGAGAGGGAGACACAGAATCTGAAACAGGCTCCAGGCTCCGAGCTGTCAGTACAGAGCCCGATGCGGGGCTCAAACCCACGGACCGCGAGATCATGACCCGAGCCAAAGTCGGCCAACCGACTGAGCCACCCAGGTGCCCCTGTTCTGTATTTTCTAGGAGTTATTCCAAGAGGTTCAACCCAGAACCTGGTCCTTCTGTCCGTCTCGTGGTTCTCTACGCACCTAGCTCCTGCATTAAATCACAACCTGCTCAACATACCTAGACTCGATTTGGGATTTTTTTGGTACACTGTGTGACATCTGAAATTCTGGCTCAATGGAAATGCACTCTCTCTAAAAGGAAACAGGGGGTGTGGTCTCTCCTGTAACTGACCCCACTCGCCCTTCATTCTCAAACCCAGTATAGAACCAAGGATGTGGTCACCTTGCTGAAGACTCGGAAGGCAGCTGGGGGAGGGAGCAAGGGACGGGCCCGGCTTGCAGCTCACGTCTGCTCATGAGCCCCTCCTCCGGAACCCTTGATATGGGCAGTGCAGTGGAACCCTGGTCTTTCTGTCTATGGGGCGTCCCGGCAGGAGGCTCCAGGGACACGGTTGGTCCACCCGCCCTTTTGCTTGAGATGTTGCAACCTCCAGAAGTTCATCAAGGCCCTGTGTGTGTGTGTGGGGGGGGTCTTACCTGCGCCACCGAGAAACAGGTCTGAGGGAGTCTGTTTCGAGAAGGGAGCCAGTTGTCTGCCGACCTGCATCAGCCACTGTCACGTCGCACTTTCGTGCGCAGAGAAGCTAGTTAAGGCTGGGCAGCACTGAGAGGGTGTAGAAGCCAGCAGGTTCTGTTCATCATTCGCGCAGCATTTTTTGACCACCTACTATGTGCCAGGCCTTGTGCTTGCGCTGAGTTCTATGGAGTAAACAGCAGGGACAGTCCTTGCCCTCCTCGGGCTGACAGACGTTCAGAGGAGAGGGAAGGGAACGGGCCCTTATGCATGAGAGTGATTAGGGCCCAACTGGGGGGAAGCAGAAGGAGCAATGGGAGCCCAGGAAAGCCTCCTGAACCAGCTAGGGGCAATCAAGGAAGGCTGCCTGGAGGAGGTGACATCTAAGCTGAGACTTGAAGAACATCTAGGAATTCTTCAGGCAAAAGGGGATGCTTAGGGCCATGTTCTTAGCAGAGGTAAAGCTCCGGGAAAGACTCTGGGCTGAGAATGAGTGTATTTTAGTACTCAACATTGTTCAGTGGGGTTCAGTAAGGCGTGGGGGTGGGGGAGAGAGCAGGGCCAGACCACATAGGACTCCAGAGACTGGGGTAACTAATACAGCTTTGTTATGAGGACCCTGGGAAACCACAGGAGGGTTTCCAGCAAGGGAAGTTTCTTTGGTTATCTATGGTTGCAGAATGAACGGCCCCAGAATCTACTGGCTTAGAACAACACTCATTTTTAGGGGCGCCTGGGTGAATCAGGCAGTTAAGGGTCTGACTTCGGCTCAGGTCATGATCTTATAGTCTGAGTTTGAGCTCCACGTCGGGTTCTGTGCTGACAGCTCGGAGCCTAGAGCCTGCTTTGGATTCTGTGTCTCCCTCTCTCTCTGTCCCTCCCCCACTCATGCTCAGTCTCTCTCTCAAAAATAAACATTAAAAAAAAATTTTTTTTAATGTTAAATGCATCTGCCATAAAAGGCATAATCAGACTTTTAGACAAATTTCTTTGTTGGGAGTGGAGAGGGGAGAGAGGCAGAGTGGAGGCAGGGAGGCCAGTTTGGAGGCTACTGCTGAGTGTAGGTGAGAGAGAATGCCATCCAGACCAGCCGATGGGTCAGATGGACGGAAAGAAAAGGTTACAAGATGCCGTATCCAAAACCCAGCAGGTATCTTTAAGATCATAAAAACACCTCCCAACTTCCATTTCTATGAAGGCTTAGCTTCTGGGGCAAAAACGAGTATGTGAATTCAAATCTCTCTCTTCAGGGACTTCTGGGTGGCTCGGTCGGTGGAGAGTCCGCCTTTGGCTCAGGTCGTGATCTCACGGTTCGTGAGTTCACGCCCCATGTTGGGCTCACTGCTGTCAGTGAAGAGCCTGTTTTGGATCCTCTGTCCCCCTCTCTCTACCCCTCCCCTGCTCATTCTCTCTCTCTCTCTGTCTCTCTCTCAAAAGTGAATAAACATTAAAAATAAAATAAAATGAAATGAAATAAAATGCCTCTCTTCATATCAAATCAATCTTAGATTCCAGAGCTGGAGGGAGCCTTGGAGAAATGTTCGGTGTGTTCTCTCCCTTGGAAAGATGGGGGAGCTGAGGTCCAAGAAGGGTTGGGAGCTTAACCCGGGTCAGACAGGGAGGGAGCACAAAGCAAGAGCACCCAGTCCTGTCCGGTTCTTTCAGTAGCCCGTGTTTCAACTTGAAAGTCCAACCATGAGTTTGTCCCACCACGACGGATCTATCGGGGAATAATTTGAGCGTGACACCGATTCTGTATTTGCCATGGCGTGATTTCCTCCACAGGAAATAGGGGTGAATGAATGAGGAAACCGCACGCAGTCCAACCTCGCCGCTTGGGAATACGCAAGACCCCCCCGCATACATGCACGCGCCTACCTCAGTTTACCGTGTGTGTGCGGAGCCACATGCCCCCTTGCGCTTCAGACGGCCTTCCTTCCATCTGTCACAATAATTCAAGCCACCCCTCCGTCCTGTCTGCCTGCAACACACTTGAGGTCTTTGTGAGGGCCCCGTGCCATGTTGACGAGTTATCTTGGCATGTCTAACCCACCTAGGAGGCATAAAACCATGCTACTGATTTTACTGGTTTCTTAACTTCTTTTTTTTCTACTGTGTCCCTGACCAGTGTTTTGAGTTCCATTTCCCCATAAGCCCTGTGGGTTTTCACTGTGTGATTTTGACAGCACATCGTGATGTCTCGCAAAGCCTACGTCACGTTATAGCAGAACGGACCGTGTGGCCAGCTTGGCACAGTGGTGACCATTAACGCACAAGAGACTTCATCAGGGTTTACTCACAGAGCCCTGTGTGGCTGCTGGATTATCCCAATGCCAATGAATCTGCCCATTTTATCACATCAGTAAGCCAACTGCACACAGTGCTTCCCAGGGAGGCCTCGGAGTGCGTATCAGGGAATTACTCTCTCTAGCTCTGTAGGGCTGACCTAGATCCAAAAGGTCAAGGCTGCAAGGAGGCCAACTTCAGCTCTAACCAATCACAGCCTTCTGAAAATAAAAAGGGCAAGTATGTAAGGTAGGAAGCCTCCTGTCATGAGAGGCATACAAGCAGACTGGCCATATGCCCAGTTGGTGGAGAGGCAGTTTAAGAGGATTTGTGCTTCGGGGAGCCTCATACCAAATTAAGATTTCCAAGCCCACAGACACGTGTGTGTGTGTTTAAGCAGACTATTGTTTAGATCACTTTTAAGTTCACGGCAACCTTGAAATCAAGGTACAGAGAGTTCCCACATACCCACAGCCTTCACCACCATCAGCATCCCACACCAGCGTGGGGCATCGTCATAATTCAAGAACCTACGCTGACATGTCATTGTCTCCCAAAGCCCCTGGTTTACATTAGGGTTCGCTCTTGGTGTTATACATCCCATGAGTTGTGTCAGTTGCATAATGACATGCGTTTACCATCATACCCACCTCCATACACAGGGTAAACCCTCCCTGGTCTGTGTACAGAAACTTCTGGATGATAAAATCACTGAGACCTCTTCTCCTTTTATTTTTTTAATTTTACTAACTGTTTCTTTATTTTTGAGAGCGCGCGCGAGAGAGAGAGCAAGCAGGGGAGGGGCAGAGAGAGACGGGGACACAGAATCGGAACGGGCTCCAGGCTCTGAGCTGCCAGCACAGAGTCCGACGCGGGGCTCGAACTCACGGACCGTGAGATCATGACCTGAGCCCAAGTCGGACGCCTAACCACCTGAGCCATCCAGGCTCCCCAGGCCTCTTCTCCTTTAAAAATTGTGTGGTGCCCTGCCTTAGATGGGAAACCCACTCCCAGGCAACTTTAGGGAAAGCCAATCAGGTTTCTCTGGACTCCAGAGGCCTCCCGTGAGTGACCAGGGTTGAGAAGAGCCCCCCCCCCCCTCCCTCTATGTGGCTTTTCTTCCTACCAGGTGGGGAACTGGGCTCTCGGACCGCTTACTTTCCTCAAGAGATACTCAGCAGAATCCCTCCAGGAGGAAATGAGGCGTGTGATGGCCCAAGTTTGGAAACATACAAACAAAGGAAGTAAAGGGAAAGAGTTAAAAAAAATTACATATATTTTCTGGAGTTAGGACCTTCCATCTTTACTCTAGTAATTGAGATTCCTAAAGAACTTGTAGCAACTTCCTTTACACCGAAGCAAGCACGTGTTATGCTTTAATGCATGTGGTCCTTACCCCATCTAAGTGGGGAAAATCGTACTGGTTGGATTAAGGATTGAAGATTCTCATGCATTTAGGTGCAAGCTCCTTGCAGTCCAGGTGCTTTTATTACTTGTTTCTGTAACAAGTAGAGGTTAAAAGGGTGCAGGGCTCAGGAACTGGTTTAGTGAGTGTCTGCTGAACGGGTAAAGGAATGAATGAATGAAATAATTTAAACGGTAAATAAGAGAGAGTCTGCTGTGGTGTCTGACACACAGTAGGCCCTCAACTTAGTGACACATTCTTATGTGAGCCTTGGATCGGTGCTCATGAGTCTGGATTCTTAATCTAGCTTTACTTTGACCATTCTGCCAAACAGTGGGACAATCTCGCTCCCTCCGTTTCCCCCCCTGTAAAAAAAAGAATCTTCCTAATGCAGGCTTTTTATGAAATGTATGGGAATTTGGCTCTGCTTAGAAAAAAAAATGGTTTGTCCACACAGTGAGAAAGGATTACACACTCGCAAGAATGGCTAAGATGAAAATACTGATGACACCAAATATTGATGAGGACGTCGAGCCGCCGGAACTCTCATGCATTGCTGGTGGGACTGTCAAATGGTACAATTACTTTGGGGAAAAAAATCTTACCAAGTTTCTTATAAAACTCAAAATAAATAAGTAAACATTAAAAAAAAAAAAAAAGGAAGAAACGCCTGGGGGCTCAGTCGGTTAAATGCCAGACTTCGGCTCAGGTCATGATCTTGCGGTTTGTGGGTTCGAGCCCCGCATCCGGCTCTGTGCTGACAGCTCAGAGCCTGGAGCCTGCTTTAGATTCTGTGTCTCCCTCTCTCTGCCCCTCCTCTGCTCACGCTCTCTCTTGCCTTCAAAATAAATAAACATTAAAAAAATTTTTTTAAATAAGAAAAAAGATTAAAAGGCTGAGAAATTCTGTGCTGCCTGTTGGAAAAGAAAAAGAAAAAGAAAGAGAAAGAGAAAGAGAAAGAAAGAAAAGAAAAAGAAAGAAAAAGAAGAAAGAAAAAGAGAAAGAAAAAAGAAAAAGAAAAGAAAGAAAAAGAAAAGAAAGAAAAGAAAAAAGAAAGAAAGAAAAAGAAAAAGAAAGAAAAAGAAAAAGAAAAAGGAAAAGAAAAAAAGAAAAAGAAAAAAAGAAAAAGAAAAAGAAAGAAAAAGAAAAAGAAAGAAAAAGAAAAGAAGAAAAGAAAAAGAAAAGGTGAGTAGGTCTGTCCCCCCCACTGCCCACTCGGCTGCTAAAAAGCCCATCCAAGCACCCGCAGGCCTGAGTGTGGGGTTTATGGGCACCTCCATCAGCGGGGATGCGGCCGTTGCGGGCCACGGGCTGCTAACAATAGCACAGAGTTGGGGCTGCAGGGGTGGGGGTGGGGAGGGGCAGAAAGAGCCAGAAAGCTACTTTTGCCAGCTCTCTGCAGATTCTGCCCCACTAAGTGCTACTGGGTGGAAAGTGCCAGATCAGACGGGAGCCACCAGTTGCCACATTATCCTGTCTTGACTTCGCTAACGCTCATTAAGCCCCGAAAATCCCTTTTATGGTGTTTAGGACACCTCCAGAGGAGTTTGCAGGGTAAATATTATTCCACCGTTAAATCCGGCTACAAGGCCGCCGCCAACACGTGGGATCCGCAAAGGTTCTGGCGAGGGGGCTGTGCGGGTGCTCGTGGGGTGCGGCCAAGGGGCTGCGCCAAGAAGCCAGCGCCTGTGATAAAGCCTCCCCCCCGCCCTGCTCCGCCCTCCCTTGGAGGCCTCCTGCCACTTGGGTCGGCTCCACAGGCCGGCTCTGGGGCGCGACCTGGGCCGGGGCTCAAACATGCCTTCGGGGGCCACTTGGACGGGGGGACCCGCTGTGGACGGCCGGCACTCACACCCAACCCACTTAATCTGGGCGGCGGGCGGGGGGGGGGGCGCTTTCAGACCTCAGTCCTCTTGGCCCAGGCTGGGGTCCCACACCCGGCCTCTCCCACCTCGGCAGCAGACCTGGGCCTCGCTCTGGGGAGGTGACTTCCCCCAGCTGGCTTGACTGTCCCTTTGTCTGCACGCAGGCCCCTTTCTTTATGAATCTGTGTATTTGGAGGAGGGAAACCGCTCGATGACGAGCCATCGATTATTGTGGATGGATCACCCATCTGACTCAGCAGACGCTGCTGTGGCTGGCGTGGGCGTCACTGCTTTTTCGCCCTTCTTGTCCTTTCTGTTTTAAAAACGCGTAATTAATCTATTTTTTTAAATCTGATTTGCAGGTTGCACTGCGCCTGGTTTGTGGTGACCGCCAATGGGAGACCGTATACGGAAAATGCAAGATGTAACTCCCGGCAGGCACAGGGTGGGCGCTCGCCGTGCCGCACATGACCTTGGAACACGCTACTCTGTGCCCAGTGCGGGTCTAGGTGCTGGGGACTCAGCAGCGAGCGAGCCGGGTGGGGTGCCTGCCTCGTGGAGCTCACAGCCTGGCAATGTGGGGGCGCAGAATCCAACACTCTGGGTCTCAAGGGATGTGACTCTAGGTAGTGTCATGTCAGTCCCTGGTCAGCCATTTTTGCAGCTGTGTGACATTGAGATACTCCCTTTCCCTTGCTGAACCTCAGTTTCCACATCTGTGAAATGGGCTTCTTGTAATATCTGCTACATGGAGCTGTTGAAAGGGTTTGTTCATCCACACGTGGGTTTGTCTGACACATGGTTATCGAACACCTACTGTTGGTGCTGGGAGTTGAGGGTGTTTAGGGGTCGCGGTCCACTAATAGGTGCATCCGATGACCTGTGGTCAGTGATGGGCAAGGGTAGGGTAACTCAGGGAACCCACAGAAGCCTCAGTGAAGGGCTCTTAAGGTAGCTTGACTAGGAGACAGGTGACAAAAATATCCCAGAACAGGGGTCACCAAACGATGGCTCCCCACTCCCCGCCCTTACACCCCCACCCAGGCCAAATCTGGTTCATGCTTGGGACCTAAGAATTGCTTTTACATTTTAAAGGTGATTTATTTAAAAGTCAAAATGATATTTCATGCCACATGAAAATGATATGAAATTCAAATGTCACTGTCCATCGATAACGCCACATTGAAATACAGCCATACCCTTGGTGTTCAGATCACCTATGGCCATTTTCTCGCTACGATGGCAGACCTGAGTCAAGATGTGGCAACAGAGAACCGTGTGTCAAACAAAAGCCCAAGATACTTACTGTTTGGCTCTTTAGGGTATAACTTTACCAACCACTGTCTAGAGGAAGTGATGTCTGAGCAGCGAATTGAAGGGTGGGCAGGATTGGTCAGCTGGGGCTGGTTGGGAGGGGCAAGGAGAGCTTTGTGGGTTGGAGAAAACTCCCGACATCTCTAAGGGTGATGCAGATGCCTCACACTGAGCTGCAGGAAGCCATACCGGCTTGAGTGAATATTTGGAAGAGTGGAGGACAGGTCCATCGACAATCTGGTTAGACGAAGCGCAACGGAAGTACTAATACTCATCGATCTCATTGATTAAGTGCCGATTGGGTCCACCGCAGTGCCCTCACCAGTGTTGCGTTCAGTCCTCCAAATGGACAGGAGCGTTGAGATCGTTAACCCACTTCACCGGGGAGGAGTCAGGAGCCCAGAGAGTTGGAGACACCTAGTCATGGTCACACAGCAAAATACAGACCAGCTAGCCAGGCTGCCTTACTCGCAAACCTCTGCTCCAAATCCACACTAAGGAACCTCGGCAGTTGACTGCAATGTTGCAAAATTATGCATTGGTCAAAAAGAAAGAAAAACGTTCAAAATGAAACTGGGCTAGAATCCAAAGCAAGATTTTTGTAGCCATTGCCGCCCCCCCCCCCCCGCCCCCAGCACACATCTTGGATGTTGTCTTGTCCAGTCCCCCCTCCCCCATTCCAGGCTCCTCTGAAATCCAGCTACATCGCTGGAAGGACAAAGCAGGGGGCGGGGGGGGGGAGGGGGGAAGCTCGGTTTCTCAGAAACAGCTAGCGAGGAGAACTCTCCGAAATGGGTGGGGAGACGTGTCCCCAGGACAAGGCAAACTTGGCGGCCTCGGCTCCTGGCAGCTGTCGGCTGCACACAGAATAAACACGAGAGGATGGGTAAGTTGGGGCTGGGAAGTCACCTCGCCTGGCGAGCTTCAGGCAAAACCGAGAGGCGCTGAATGACAGCTCTGTCAGCTGACGGGAAGGGACTTGAGCTCAGGGTGTGTGCTTTTGGCTGCCTGGCACGGGTCTGCCCAACCCCAGGAGGCCCTGGAGGTGGAAAGCCCTGGCACTCGCTGTCTGTGCGTCCTTGGACAAGACCGGCCACCCGCGTGAGCCTGTGTGTCTGCACGGTGCCTACCTTCGGGGACGCTGACTGTACAGGGACGCTGTGTGGCAGCACCCACAGCGCCCTCCTTGCCCCATGGGCTGTGAGGGCTGTCATGGACCCACAGCCACAGCTCTGCTCGGGGACAACCCTGCTCCAGAGACTCCCTGCCCCAAGGTCACATCCAGTGACTAATGGCCGCAGGGTGTCCAGGCCTGCACGACTCTGAAGGGTCAGTCTAGCTCTGGGGCTGCCCTTGAAGCTGGCTGAGGCTACTGTCTGTCTGCGTCCAGTTTCAGCGTCTCCCTCCACCCACCTTCCCTCTTCCCTCCCTGACGCAGGGGCCACTGCAAGGACTCTTGCTAATAAACAGCGTGCGTGTGCTAAATGCCATCCCACTCTGCAGCCTGGGCACCTGGCTTGGGACTACTTGCTTGAGAAATTATATTCGCAAAGTATCCACAGCCCAGTAGGAGTTTGGCACATGGAAACCAGCAAAGGGAAGATACACCTCACAGAAAGAACCTATATCGAGGCGTCCATATTCCTTTTGATTTCAAAGACAAAGAACAAAGGAAATCAACAGAACCTGTCACCTCTACAGCACCGTCAATGTCGATAGGGACGTTTGCTCTCCCCGAATGTCGTCACATACCAAAGCCCAGCCTCACGCACGGGGCACGCACAAACAACCAAAGAGAGTATTGTCCCCACTCGACAGATGTGAAGGCTGAGGCCGAGAGAAATAAAGCGTCGTCTTGACAACTGGATGGGGTGTCCCATGTGATCATTTATTTACTCGCCCACTCAGGAAATATTGAGTGCTGGGCACTGGGGTCCCTCACAAAGCTCAGGGCAAAGGAGGGAGTCACAGGGTGAGCCAAGCAATGATCATGACACAAGCCGGAAATGTTTGTTTGATAAGCGAAGGATGTGGTTGGGGGAGGACCTGAGCGGCCAGGAGAGTCACAGGGCAGGATTGCAATCCAAATCTCCAACTCTGTACCTGCGGCTGCCCATTTCGAGCAAAGTAAAGAGGAGAGAGGCTGAGTTCCGAGCGGCTCCCTGGTCTCCCCCCAGATTGTGCGCTGAGGATCGAGTCTAAAGTCTCCCAAGAGCCCCCACTCTCTCTGCAACGAGGATCTCAGATCCCTCCCCCCCGTGCTCCCTCCTGCAATCCAAGGCTGAGCAAACCCTCTCTTCTTCCCTCTCTGCCTGTCTCCTGGTGCACGCTCAGCCTCTCCTTCTGGGAGTCAGAACCAAGGTCATCTCTCTGAATTGTTCCCCTCGCCCTCTTGTGGGCTGGAGCGTCTGTCCCTTGCAGGAGCTCTGTCCTGGGCTCAGGCGCCCCACCTGCGTCTTTCTCCTGTGGAAGCTCCAAGGAGCTTTCCCAGCCCCACCCAGGAGAAGGAGTCCAGGAGGGTCACGGCTCAGTGGCGGCTGATGGTTTTCTGAAGGAGGCCAGCTCGGAGGGAGCAGGACCCTCAGAGCCGCGTGTGTGAGCAGCAGCAGGTGCGGTGGAAACAGAGACCCCAGCTTCAAAGCTGCAGCCTGCGAGAGCTCTCCCGAAGGACCCACAGCATGTTGGGCTCGCGGGCCCACCTCCCAGAGAGCCTGGCCCCTGCCTCGCCCTGCAGCCTCCGAGCCCACCACGTGAGCATCCCAGGCCACTCTGCTCCCCAGTTCCTCCCCACTGTTCTTTCTAGAATGCCACCCTTCCCCTGTACCGACACGTTCTTCCAGTCTCGGCCCAGATGACGCCTCCTCCAAGAAGCATTCCCGGCCAGTCCTGGATTTCGGTGCCCCCGACCCCGTAGACCTTTCTCCATGTCGGAGAGCTTGTCACGATGAATTATAATTGTGAGTTCACCTGTCTCCTTCCCTTACCGGTCTTTGAGCCACATGAAGGCAGGGACCACCAGGTTTTAGTTATCCCGGGATCACCAGAAGTTAGCTCAGAGCCCGGCACGTAGTAGGTGCTTTGGCATTGCCAGACTCCGTGGGGCCTTCCGCCGTCTCTCCAGCTCTTGGTTCCATTCTTAGGTCCTCTGTAGATGTTTGTTGAATAAACAATGATGCCTGGTGGGGAGGGGGCTTTAATGCATGCTCACTGAATGCACGAGTGAATGAGTGAGGAAATGAAATGCATCAATGAATCAGTGAGTGAGCACGAGACCGAATGATTGTTGAGAAAATAGACCAAGATCTGCTGAGTATGAAGATTCCCAAGAGCTAAGGCTGAGGTTCACGGAGTACTAAGATCCCAGAGTACTCACGTTGAGGTCATCTCAGTACTGAGATCCCCGGGGGCTAAGGCTGAGGTCCGCTGACCACTGAGACCCCCAACTGCTAAGTGTTTGCTCTGCCTGTTTCCAGCGGTGGGGCCTTCAGTAAGCCCTTTTTCCTCTCCGGGCCTCAGTTTCCCTATCTGCAAAATAGAAGGGCGGGAGGTGTCCTTCCAGCTCTGAGAATGGAGGGCTTGCTTGCCTCATCCCGGACTGTCCCAGGTCTGACTACTAGGTGATTCTGATGACACTGGCTTGTCCCCTGGACCTTCCAGGACCCAGCTCCACGATTCTTTTCCCTCCCACTGTACACAAGATGTTCTCCACCACACCTTCTCATCTGGCATTTGCATTCTAGAATTCATTCATGCTCCACAGTTGACCCCGGGACCGCCTTTTCTCTGGGCCTGCCTATGCATCAGCATCACCTGGTTAAATGCAGAGTCTGTCCACTTCCCAAGACCTACGGAGTGAGAATCTCAGGGCTGGAGGGACCTGGCACCTGCGTTTCAGCAAGTTCCCAGGGCATGCCAAGCCTTCCCTTCGGTGGGGAACCCTGGCGGCTTTGATTTAGGGCACAGTCTCTGGGCTCAGGCTGGCATCTCGAACTTGCTGTGTGGCTTTGGACAACCGGCTACTCTCTCTGATCCCTGCTTCTCTCTATCGTAAAAGCAGAGCCAGCCACAGGCCCCAACTTATAGAGGGGTGAGGCTTAACATGAGCCACTGTATATGAAGCCGGCAGCAACCTCAGGCTACCCTGGCCATCCTCCCAGCACGCCTGAGTCGTGCCCACCACTCAGGGGTGTACGAGACATCATGGCTTTTCATTTTCTATAAATTAATTTCATTTCTTTTTTTTAAGTTTATTTATTTTTTTTTGAGAAAGAGAGAGAGACAGCGGGAGTGGGGGAGGGGCAGAGAGAGAGAGAATCCCAAGCAGGCTCTGCACTGTCAGCACAGAGCTCGATGGGGGGCTTGAACCCACGAACTGTGAGATTATGACCTGAGCAGAAATCGAGAGTCAGATACTTAACCGACCGAACCACCCGGGCACCCCTCAATTTCATTTTTATTTCCAGCCTCCTCCCCTGCCCAATCAGGCCGGAGGAAAACATGACTTTGGACAGACATCCTGAAAGCTCGGCGTCCCCGTGTTACCCCGGGGTGGCGTCACAGCCAGGGTCTTGGCTTTGAAACACTACCAGGAAGCCATGGGTCCTGTCGAGCCTTCTGTCCAGCCTCTACTCACCCCCAAATGATGCCATGGAGCTGGTGGCTCACCTGAATGAAACGGGGTAGACAGCAAAGTTGGGATGCTGCCTGAGAAAAGAAACACAGGCTGGCCCGACAATTTAGATTCGAAATATCCACAAGCATTCCCTCTGCTCCCCCCTCTCACCTTGCCCGTTGGAGCTGGCCTTTCCCCCAGCCACCGAATAGGGGTGTTTTATGGGGTGAACGCCGCGCAAGGGGAGTTTTTAAATAAAGGTGACACCGCAGCTCCAGTGTAATTGCCAAATATACGCACGGGGAAGGCTGTATTGAACTCACTCATTAAGGAGGGAGCCAAAATGAAGGCACAGCCCGTTCAAAGGAGATTTCCGACAACCCACATTCACACACATACAGGCGACCGGAGATGCTGGCGTTCATTTACAAGCAGGTGCAAAATTAGTCGATAACTTTAGGGCAATAATCAATTGCATTCCACTGGACAAAATTCATTTGCGGTTGTACGGCATGAATCGTTTGTGTTCCTATCAGTTGTTTTTTGGTTTTTGTTTTTTTACCTTAGAGGTACAGCATCCCGCAAGGACAGTGAAAGAACAAAAGCCTGGAGGGTCGTGCCAAGACACAAACATGCAACGACCTTTCATTGACTCGTTATTCTTAATTTTTGCTGGTATCAACATTGTTTGCAATTTTGCCTGACAGTACGATACACCCACCACACCGCCATCCCCGAAAAGAGGAGAGAAGCCATTTTGTGTCTCCTGAGCCTTGGTGTCTTAATCTGCAAAATGGGTAGGATAAGAACCCTCGACCACCCAGGGTCGGGAGCCCCCACCGGACATGTGCCACGGAAGAAGTACACTCATGACAGGAAAAGGTTTCCCAAACCCCAGTCACCTGATTTTGGTCCCATCTACATTCTGCCTGAAGGGACTTACCATTTATTTCCTTGACAACGAGTTTGATTTGATAGGAACCAGGAAATCAGAGGATGAGGGGCTGGGTCTCTGTACGTTGTTTCGAATACATATGAAAATAGACCTATTTGCCATTGAGGTAAGAAAAGTACATTCATCCAGGGCTCTGTGGAACATGCTGGAATAGGAAAGCAGGGAGGGAGATGTTAAATGGCGGCCACATACAATTTTAGATACACACACATCAGCGACAGCCGCAACTTAACTCTGCGAACCTCCCCCTGAAATACGGGAGGGCGGGAGCGGGGGCGGGGGAGGTAGGTGTCATCCTGTGGACGATGAGAGACAGATCCCTGAGCCTCCATGTGGCTCTCCCCCTGACCCCACACACCCCCGAGCCTGCCCTCAAATCCCCCCCTCCTCTAGCAGGCCCATCCTGTGATTCATCCGGCTGGAATGTGGGAGTTCTCAGTTTCTCCAACTAAAGCCCCTTAATTCCCCTTCGGTGATGAATGCGTGAGGCTCTCGAATGAACCGTCCAGGCTCTGCATCCCAGCCCGCCCGTCCTCCCCCCTCTGCTCAGCGTAATTATTTCTGTACAGAACATGTCAAGTGCCCCGCTTCCCAGGAACTCGTTTCGCATGCAAACATTTGGTGATTAAGCGAGGCTTAATTAATTAAGCACTTTGTAATGACTCTTAAACCAAAGAAGGGTGGATTAGGAGTCCGATTCGTGCTGGCGGTGTGAAAGGCGCCTTCATATCAGGGGTGGCAGACAATGATCCGGAGGGGGGAGCAGGGCAGGGACGCCCGCCACGGTGATAGAATCGTTTATTCATTCCCTCCCTCGGCTTATTCATGGAGCACGTCTAGGAGCCAGGGTGCATGCGGCATAATATCAATAAGAATAGTGCCAGGCACCGTGCTTGTAAGTCTGAATGGCATGCCAGCGAGTGGGGACAAGTGATGGTTATTGAGAGCTGGCTCTGGTAGGTCGTGCTACTACAGAGAGGAATACGAACAACAGTAGGAGAACGGTCACAGCAGCAAACCCTTGCACCTGCTGTGCGCCCGCCGTGACTGCGGTGGCTTCCCTCCGCGACCCTCCGACAGACCTGCCACCGGGGCATCGTTCCCATTTTACAGATGGGAACACTGAGGCACGCGCACGCAGGCCAAGCAGCCTGGCTAGCCAGTTGTTGAGTTGGGTTGGGGCTTCCAAGGAGGAGCTCTCACCCCTCTCTTGCACTGACCGAGGGTTTGGCCATTCCATCTCGTTGCATCTCCGCGGTGGCCTGAGGAGGAGACAGCGTGGTTAGTGCCAGGTTCATGACAGACAAAGGAAAAGGGACTCGGGAGGGTCGTGAGCTTGCCCAAGGTCGCCCAGCATAAAGCACCCGGGAATGGACTTCCCTGACCCTGTTTTATCTGTTCTTTTTTTTTTTTTTTAATTTTTTTTTCAACGTTTATTTATTTTTGGGACAGAGAGAGACAGAGCATGAATGGGGGAGGGGCAGAGAGAGAGGGAGACACAGAATCGGAAGCAGGCTCCAGGCTCCGAGCCATCAGCCCAGAGCCCGACGCGGGGCTCGAACTCACGGACCGTGAGATCGTGACCTGGCTGAAGTCGGACGCTTAACCGACTGCGCCACCCAGGCGCCCCTGTTTTATCTGTTCTTAGCGCCTTATCACGGTCTCCCTCCCGAAGGTCTTGTTTGTTTATCTAGTTGGTGACCAATCCCTCCCATCAAGACATGCAGTGAGTTCCAGGGTGACTCCTGGTCGCCCCCTGGCTGATTTTCTTCTGGCCTTCACACCCTGGAACTCTGTTGGGTTTCTGACCATCATCCTGGCCTTCAGAAATGGCCCCCTCTTTGTCAGTGTCTTCCCGACTCAACGCTTCTCACCCATCAGTGATTCAGTTTCCCCATCTATACAATGGGCATTTTTCTCTGGATCATCTCTGAGTCCCTATCTGATGCTGGAGGGTCTTTGGAGCGTAGAGGGTCTCTTCTGCTTTGGGGGGTCGTGGGAATGACATTGGCAATTTGGAGGCCTTGGCTCAGGTGTAGTATTCCAGGAAGCTTCAGAGCCCAGGGTTGCAGAGCTCTAAAGCCAAGCAAAGTCAAGCCTCAGCTCTGGTCTTCATAAGCTGTGTGACCTTCATCAGTGGCTTGCCCTCTCTGAGGCATAGGCTCTCACTCTCAAACGAGGCATTCCTTCCACCCTGTTCCAGAGCTGCTGTGAATGGTCTGTACAAGCCCATGGCCACCGGGGCCCTTTTAAAATTGTCTGCCTGGTGGCAGAAACCATTGTTTTCCACACTTGGACCCACATGTATAACCCAAAGTGTCCACTTCTCTGTTTGCTTTTGTTTTCTCATTTCTACTGTATCCTGCAAAGCCACCTGTAACCTAAGTGATCATCTTATAACCGAGGGCTTCTTTTTTTTTTTAATGTTTTATGTACTTTTTGAGAGAGAGAGACAGAGAGACAGAGACAGAGCACAAGCAGGGGAGGGGCAGACAGAGGGAGACACAGATTCGGAAGCAGGCTCCAGGCTCTGAGCTGCCAGTACAGAGCCCCACGCGGGGCTCGAATCCATGAACCATGAGATCATGACCTGAGCTGAAGTCAGATGCTTAACCGACGGAGTCACCCAGGCGCCCCCTCCAACCAAGGACTTCTTAGTGACCTCAGTGCCTGGGTTGGTATGTGCCTTCACAACTGCTAGCTTGCTGAGTAAAGAGCAAAAGGCCTCTCTGTGTTGTTCCAGTGAAGATTCTGCAGGGGCTCGAAGGATGCAGGGGAGGACTTGTCTCATCATGTGGCAGGCTAGAAGCACCATGGTCTTGGGATCAGCCCCACAGTGTCAGCTGCAGTCTCACACGTGAACAGACATGATCAACCCCGGCCCTGCGCACTCACTGGCAACGGGGTGGTAGGAAGTACACAGTGAAGACCCTTCTGTGTTCCTGATGCCGGTAGTAACTGTACTAGTTGCTCATTTAATGGCGATTTCCAAAGTACGGTTCATGCAAAGCAGCCCACATTCTCGTGTACTTCAGGGATGCTTCGCTAAGATCAGCAGACTGAGTGAAATAGGAGGTCTGATTATCCGGAGCTAACAAGCCAAGACTTTGGCCATTACACACGGTATGTTGAACAACACCCCTATCTCAAAAGGCATTCCCTGCTTCGGAATTATATACATTAGGAAGCAGAACTAGGGCCTCACAGTCCCTGTTACTCCCTTATCCAAGGTCCATTCTCCCTTTCTCTCACAGTGACAGGCCCCTTATTTTATTTAACGTGCTGATATGCCTACGTTTTATTTCCACCTCCCTTAGATATAAAGTTACCAATGCATCATAAGCTGAGGTTGTTACGTGGGATTACTGACCAGGCTCTTGAAATAAAGGTAGATGTACCTGGAACATAGGTTTTCTTCCTTCTGCCTTCTTCTTGCAAGGAACCTAGATGCAATAGCTGGAGCCACAGCAACCGTTTGTGACCACAAAGCACCTTGAACTAGGTGACTGTGGGCTAAGAATATTAGCACAGAAAAGTCTAGGTGTTTCCTGATTTCTGTGACACAAGGGAAAAATAACACCTCAATTTATTTAAACCATTGCCATTCTGGGTCTCTTTCATTAGCCCTCATTGCCCTTCCTAACTGATACAGAGTTTACCTATAGAAGTAGATCTAGCATGCCGTCTTTCTATATTAAGCCTGGCATGGGTGGTTTAGATTCAAACAAACAGCATTTTCTGTCATATTACATTAATGTTGATAATTTAAATTTTATAGTTTCATAATTATGCTGATAATAATAAGGTGAAGGGGCTTCCTACACAAATGAGAGGCAAGGAATTCGTGTTGACTTACATTTGTATAAGTTCAGAGCAAATTTTTAAATGAACTGATTTAAGCAAATATTGGGGATCTCTTCATTGTTGCTCCTATAAAGAGGCCCATGCATTCTTTGACCTCAAGAAGGAAGGGCTGGGCTTGGGACTTTTGGTCCGGATCCCTCCTCCTCATCCCCACTGGCTGGAGGGAAGGGGGAGAGTCGGGAACTCACATTAGCAGGTGCAAAGAACTCAGGCTGAGGCCGGCCGGAAGTGAGGCTGGGGATTAAAGAAATACCGTCTTGAGTTTTAAAAAATGTTCCCACCCAAGATAAACCGTGGCGACATGTGTCTTTTCAGCATTTCCTGGTGCAGAGCGAGGCCAGAAAGCAGAAATTCTGACCCACTTTGTAAGAGGCTGTTTTCACAGCATCCCAGGAAAGGCAGGGGCTCTGTGGGAAATCCCGCCTGATGAGATTTCCAGCTCTGGGCAGGAGGAGCTGCTGGGACCCAGAATGGATTTGTCACCCGACTTAGGCTTCCCGGACTGCTGGCCATATCACATCCTTGGGTGGCCCCGGTGTCTCCATCTGTGAAATGGGACTAAGGAACCAGCAAGCATCAAGGGGCCGTCTTTGATGGAGGCCACACGATAAGGTATATTCGCACAGGAGGTCTCTAAGTGGGGCAAGGCGTTGACTTTGTTTACGGTATTTCTTTTCCTTCCAAAGCAATATTCATTTTAACTTTTTGGTCACAAGTGACATTTCCAGGCCCAACATATCTGGGGCCCAGAGTCACACGGAGAAGAATTGGAGCAGAGTCTTGGACTAAAAAGTGCCTGAGTGCAGACACATCCTGTGACCAAGGTTGAGCCCTGAAATAAGCTCAGCCACAAAGGGGCTTGAGCCAGTGGGATCGTGAGGTATAAGCTCCAAGACAAACCACTGCCATTGATCCTCAAAGTCAGGGCAGAGGGTACTCGTTGTGGAGAGGTTGCTAGTGTGCAGAGCTAATACCAAATCCAGTAAGAAATAAGCCCGAAGTTGTCCCGCGAGTCCAAAGTCAATGACTTGAGTTGAAGTGGCAGCCTTTATTATTATTATTATTATTATTATTACAGCTAACGTCAGGCATTTGCTATGAGGCAGGCACATTGCCAAGCATCTGTATGTATATTTCACTCCAGAGAGGCGGTGGATTCCCTCAGCCAGAGGCTGAGTCCAGCTGGGTAAAGTACCAGCATGCCTGAGGAATTCTAGATGAAGGCTGAGTCCCCTGGAACAGCCTTAGCAGGGGACTCCCGGAGTCATTTATTTATTGTCTCTCCTCCTAGACAGCAAGCCCCATGAGGGCAGAGACTGTCTCTGGCACCTGTCACATGTGGCTTCTGAGTTCATTTTTGTTGCATGCATACACGTGGGAAGGACAGAAAGCCAGCCTCTTGGAGGGCACCCAGTGACATATGAACCTCTTTGGGATTCCCAGACCAACCCTGAAACACATGCACCGTGTGATGATAGCCCTGTTATCCAAGATGGCACGCACATGCGCTAAGAGTATGGATCTAGGGTTGTACTTCCTCTGGCTTTGAGTCTCCATGCGACTAATCAACCAGCAGGAAGACCGTGGGCTTGGAAACCAAGCCTCAGTGCCCTCCTCTGCAAATGGGGATCGTTAAATAAGATATTTACGCAATGCTTTTGGCACAGTTCTTGGCGTGGAATGTGGCATTCCGAGCTATTGTTTATAGTCGCTATTATTTGTGGAGTTGAAATTTTGGATCTAAGTCTACAATTTTCATAGTCCTCTGTTAAATTTCATCTTGCCAGATTTGGACTGTTTTCGGAGAGGTGTTTGGGGGTCCTGGGTCTGTGGTCCGTCATGGCCTTAGCCTCCCATCATTTCGACCTTCCGTCATGGGTACTCAATGTCCCTTCTCCAATTATCAAGAAAACACGTACGGAAACCAGTTTGGCAATAAATTATATTTTAAAAAATAAGAAAAAAATAAAAAATAATAAGAAAAAGTAAAAAGAAAAAAAAAAGAAAACCTGTAGGGTCCATGGCTGAGGCCAACCCACACAGGTCCTTCTGATGGAGTGGCTCCATTTCTGCCAAGACAAGCCTGATGCAAAAAAGGAGCCCTGGCTGGATCCCAAAGTTCCCAGAGAGGCTCGGATAATGGTCGACCTTGATCACGTTCAGCTGTGCACCCTCTGCTAACTTTCTCTGCACTTTCTCTCACTGACCCCGCACAAGTAGCTGACAGATGACTTCGAACATTGTCCCCATTTTAAGGATGTAACACCGAGGCTCACAGAGCCCCCAACCCCCCAAGGAGCGGCAAAGTGAGATCCGAATGCGAGTCTGTTAAGTTGAAGCTTCGAACTTAAAACTGGAGATGTGTCGGACTCAAAGGCTGTTGTTAGACGTTGGCTATGTAGTTCGGGCGTCTAGAATCCCACCTGGGAACTCGCCCGCAGCCGCTCCCACTCCCGAGGGCCCGTCGCCGCACCGAGGGCCGTCGCCGGGGGAAACTCTGACTTGCCAGCTGCACCACAGCCTGTTTAAACCGCCAGCCTTTCACGTGGATGAAATGACACTCCCCTCTCGGGACCAGCACAGCAATTTGTCTGGGCCGTGTTCAAAGCCGAGCTCAGGGGCGAGGGCCTGATTGCCCACCCTGGAGCCACTCAGAGCATCGCAGACGAAATGAAAGGTTTCGAGGGAGCAGGAGTGGAGCTCTGCCTACATGCAAATGTGTGGCGCTGGGATACTGATCGCCGCAGCTCCCAAGGTGAGAAACGGAGGCAGCCTATGAGCTTCGCACCCATTTAAAAATATTTGTGTTTGTTCATTCCATCTGCTGCTGATTCGCTTTTTCCCCAAGTATTTATGGAGCCCCTGCTATGTACAGAACGCTGGGCCAGAAAGATCCCGGGGAAACAGCAGGATGGCAGTGTCCGTGGTCTGGGGGAGCACCGGTCCATCAGAGCGATGTAGCAGCGCATGCACAGGTTCGGAGTAAGTGCAGGCGGCCATACTGTCCCGGGGCCTCCTAGCTCGATCGCTAGGTAAATCTTAATGCCCTGGGAAAATCCTTCTGTTAAAAACGTTAAGTGGGAAAGCAGGCTGCAGAACTTCTCACGGAGCAGAATTGCAACTTTATTATGAAAATGTATGTGTGCGTGAATGAAGAAAAAGACTCATAAGGAAATGCATAAAAATGTCAGCAGTGGTTATCGTTGTGTAGTGGGAATTAAATAGTCTTCCTGTTACCTTAATACAAGGTTCCAGTTCTTAACCACAAGTAGGTATTCATTTCATTTTATAGGTTTATATACATTTTAATTATAAAGTAATTTATACTCATCGGAAAACTCTGAAGTCCCAGCCCCCACCCTTCTCCATTCAAAAACCTGTTATTTTAAAGTAGGACATGCATCCTTCGGGGGAAACACACACACACACACACACACACACACACACACACACACTGGGCTCTTATCACTATTATTTCTGTTTGGATTTGTATCCTGTTTGTAATATGGTTTGTTTCTTAATTAAAGAAATACGTATTTACATATATATGTATGTGTGCATACTATATATGTATATGTGTGATTTCTACAACTCTCCCTTAACAACATATTTTGATCGTCTGTTCATAACATCACGTGTGGCTCTCCCCCAGTCTCGCTACCTGCCGAAAGGTATTCCAAAGCATCGACCCCTAGTGACTGACGGACGTTGAGGACTTGACTGTCTGAATATCTGTACAAACATTTTAGGAGGCAAGTTCCTGCAAATGGACCTCCTGATGGGGCCCATGAAAGTAGTATATGTTTTAATCGGTTATCAAATTAGTATTCAAACAGGGGCGCCTGGGTGGCTCAGTCGGTTAAGCGCCTGACTTCTGTTCAGGTCATGATCTCACAGTTTGTGAGTTCGAGCCCCATGTTGGGCTCTACACTGGTGGTTCAGAGACTGCTTGGGATTCTCTCTCTCTCCCTCTCTGCCCCTTCCACACTTGCTCTCTCTTTCTCTCTCTCTCTCAAAATAAATAAATACACTTTAAAAAATTAGTATTGAATAACAATCACATAGTCGTGGGGAGTGGAAGAATGGAGCTAAAAATTGACAGCAGTATTTCTTGGTCCCATTTTACAGATGGAGTTGCTGAGTAACCCCGGGAGGACCACTCCTGGCCAAGATCACAGGGCCAGTGAAGGCCACGGTCAAGTCCAGAAGTCAGGACTAACCCCCACTGGGGCCTCTGTTCTCTCCTCGACCCCAGCCCTCTGCTCAGCTGGGCCGGGGGCCCAGGGATTTCCCCATGTCCCTCTCTCCGGAGCTGCCTTGTCTCTGGCCACAGCTGGGTTATTGACAGCACTTTCGATGTGTGGCCTTGTGGGTGGAATTATTGGCCCTTAATTGAATTGAAAACAAAAGGAGATTGAGTTTTATGGGGAGCAGGAGGCCACTGGAGGGAGGAAATCAAATGCAGCGCAAGCAGGAAAGGTTCTTGGAGGACGATCAGCTGCAGATGGGAGTGTGGGTTGCCCGGGATGTTTATGGAGCTGCAAAACTTAAGGTCAGTCCCTCCCGTAGGCCCTCTGTCTTCACTCCCCCTACTCCAACCGGACGTTGCCCGCTCCGATGTTCTGTGCCGCAGATGCGTGAAGGATTCCTGTGCCGCGGGCTAATGTGGGGCACTGGTCCCTGGGGACGCTGGCCTTTGAGGGTGCGGCTGCCTCTGGCAAGGGAGGGAGCCCAGCTCCTCACTTCAGCAGCTCGAGCTGGGGAGATAGCCTGTCTGCATCACCGGGCACCCCCACACCCCCCTCCATAGACCCTCTAAGAAGATGTGACAGAGGGTGGGAAATGAATCCCACCCCCAGATAGGAAGGAGCCTGCTGTGGACTGAATTGTGCCCCCCTAATCCTTACGTTGAAGCCTTACCCCTCAACGGGAATGTATTTGGAAATGGGGGCCTCAGAGGAGGTAATTAAGGTCTAAAAGAGGTCATAAAGCTGAGGTCCTGATCTGATAGGATTTGTGTCCTTATAAGAAGAGACCCCAGAGAGCTCTCTCTTTCTGTCTCTCGGTCTATACACTCACTGTGAGGAAAGGCCATGTGAGCGAGCACATAGTAGGAAGGGGACCATCTAGAAGCCAGGACTACGGTCCACGCTGGAAACCGAACCAGCTGTAACGTTGATCTTGGCCTTCCGGCCTGGAAACTGTGAGAAAATAAACTTCTATGGTTGAAGCCACCCAGTTTATGGCATTTTGTTAGAGCATCCCAAGCAGACTAAAATACGGCCCATCGGGAACTCGAACTCAGGGCTTCCAGTTGCCAAGCGCTGTGATTTTCTCTCTCCGCCTTCATCCAATTGTCCCACTGTGCGGCATGCGTTTCTACGTCTGTAGACGGACTTCCACCAAGGCGCGGCTCCGAGGTTATGGATTATTTATTTTTGCTTCCCGGGGCTCGGCTCAGTGCCTGGCACAGCCTCGGTCCTCCGGGAGCTTTGCTTAATGAATAGATGCATGTTTATAAAAGTGGATAGATGTTCATGGGGCTGAGAATGTGCTTGGGGGTGGCGGGGGAGGAAGACGCAACGGCCTCTCCAAAGAGGTACTTGCTAAGGGAAAGAAGGAGGCATGGGGGCTGCAGCAGGAGAGGCGTTCCAGGCAGAGGGAGGTGTGAGTAGAACCAGGAAGACTGGAAACTCAGAGGCTGTTCCAGGGAAAATAGCGCAGGACTTCTGATCAGCCAGGGAAGAGTGGCAGCCGATGAGAACCAGAGCGAGGCCATGTTGGGAAGTCCCTGCATGCCAGGCCGGCGGGTTGGCTTTGACTCTGTGGGATTTCTCAAGCTCTGCTCCCAATACCTCAAGGAACACGTGGCATAGTCTCGTGGGAACACCAAACCACTGAATAAACACAGCGGAACTTCCCGGAGCGTTACTTAACTTTTTAGGGTTAATTATTTTCCGCTCCTTTGCAGACTTGCAGACGGTCTCCAGCGTTACTATCTGAGTTCAAATCTTAATTCAGATTGCTGCTTGACCTTGGGCAAGGCACATGCACCTTTGTCTCCTCTGTGACTTCACCGGCTAAGCGTCAACAACCACATAAAACCCGAACATGAGTGTCTTTCCCACTTTGTTCATACTGGTCCTGGACCGGAGACATCCTCGACATTCTTCAGCAGGTGGCTGGTTGCACTGTGGTATATCCATGCACCGGAATATTATGCAGCCACAAAAAGGAATGAGCTGCTGATACACACAATGTGGTTGGATCTCAAGGGTGTTGTGCCACGTGAAAAAAAAATGCCACTCAAAAGCAACAAGCCTTCCAATTCTATTTACATAATCTTTTGGACACAGCAAAATCGCTGATCAGAACCCATCAGTGGTGTCCAGGGGATGAGGTTCAAGGGAGGGGGCCACTATCTGGAGCATCCCCAGGAAGCTCGCTTATTCGTGGGGACAGAGCTCTTCTGCATCCCGCGTGTGATGGCCACTGGCAGTCTGTGCCTGTGATAGAATCTCATAGAACTGTCTCCCTAGAGTGCCTGTGCAGAACTGATCAAATAAGGTGTAAGCATTGTGCCAAGGCCAGCTTCCTGGTTTTGATGATGCACGAAGGCTATATAAGATGCTAATCATCACGGGGGCTGCTGGAGGAAGGGGGCATTGGAGCTTTCTGCACTATTTTGGCAACTGTTTGCAGCTTTTAAACTTTTTCAAATTAAGAAAGATGAGGGTAGTCACAGCCAGTCCCCTGTGCATGCGGATGACATGAGACAAAAAGTATCCGGTGCCCAGTAATTATTCCATACACATTAGCTGTGTTACTATACACCTTAAGAGTGGGAGTCTGCGATCTTCCCTGCAGCTAACAGAGTTTCCTGATGGAAATTCTTAAGGCCGGAAGAGAATTAAGATTCAGTTTTACAAGGAAGGAAGGAGGGGGGAAAAGAAGAAGGAAGGAAGGAAGGAAGGAAGGAAGGAAGGAAGGAAGGAAAAGAGAAAGGAAAGAAGGAAGAAAGGAAGGAGGGAGGGAGGGAAGAAGGGAGGGAGGGAAGGAAGGAAGAAAGGAAGGAGGGAAGAAAGGAGGAAGGAAGGAAGGAAGAGAAGGAGAAAGGAAAGAAGGAAGAAAGGAAGGAGGGAGGGAAGGGAAAGGAAGGAAGGAAGGAAGGAAGGAAGGAAGGAAGGAAGGAGAGAAGGAGGGAGGGAAGAAAGGAGGAAGGAAGGAAGGAAGAGAAGGAGAAAGGAAAGAAGGAAGAAAGGAAGGAGGGAGGGAAGGGAAGGGAGGGAAGGAAGGAAGAAAGGAAGGAGAGAAGGAGGGAGGGAAGAAAGGAGGAAGGAAGGAAGGAAGAGAAGGAGAAAGGAAAGAAGGAAGACAGGAAGGAGGGAGGGAAGGGAAGGAAGGAAGGACGGAGGCAAGGAAGGAAGGAAGGGGGGAGGGAGGGGCTCTTAGTCTGTGCATGAGCCCACCCTCCTTCAACAACGCCTCGCAAAGCTTTGCAAGTTCCTTGCGCAACATCTGTTAATCCTGTGATGTCAAGGCCCAAACTTACTGAGCCTGGGAAATCGCTGCTGTGTTTTACTGACTTCCCCGCAGTTGGCAGTTTCCCTCGGAATCGCCGTGTTAATCAGAAACACGCCGTCCATATTGTCAACACTTTGTTTAACCACTTCTATAAATTCAGCATTAGTGTTGGAGCGGTCCCGAGGTGATGGATGAAATCGGCGGCAGCCCCAGACAGCCCAACCCCATAAAACAAAGTCCAGGGCGTGAGGCTCTAAAGCAGGAGACACTTGACATTCCCTGGGACACGTGACATGCTGATGACTCACCTCCGGGCCTGCGAGAATGGCGGGTCCCCCAAGGAACCGGCTCCGGGAGCAAGGGAGACGTGAGAACACGCAGTCTCCTGGTGGAATCTCCTGGCAGGGGGTTTATCGGAGGAGTCTCTGCCTGGCGGATTTGGGAGACGCCTGGAACGAAGCCAGGGGACAAGAGGAAATGGGGGAAACTTGGGGGAGACGGAGTCCGTGAGACAGAATGGCGGGTCGGCACCAAAGGGTCCTTTCTTGTAAAGCAGATGGCTTTGATTGACTCTTGAGCGGCGCTAATGAAGGTGGGTTGGATGCATTTACCCCCAGAGCAGGGCTTTCCGCACAGTCCTAAGAAGAAGGGGGGCGAAGAAGGTGTCTCCGTATGTCTGCCGGTCTGTCTGGTATCTGTCTGGTGTCATGGGCTGACCACGGGATCTGAGCTCTGCTCCCATCCTTGGGCAGGGCCACATGCTGCCAGGAGCCTGACTTGGGAGATGTTTCCATCCGTAGCTTTAGCACCTACTGTGTGTCAGGCCAGGTGCTGGAAAAACCACAGTGAGTGAGATGAACACGGTTCCTGTCCCAGTGGCTTCAGCGCAGGTAAGGGAGAGGGATGTTGAACTAGGACTTAATTAGGAGAGCTAGAGTCCCCTGACTCAGTTTGGGGGCTGGAGGAAGGCTGCCCGGTGAAGGGCATAGTTAAATGGTGTCCAAAGGATGAGAGGTGAGTTAAGAGCAAAGAAGAAGATCTAGGCAGAAGGAAAGGCCATGGGCCTGGCAGGACCGTGAGGCTGGAGCCCCGTGCGTGAGGAAGAGAGTGGTATGGGGCAGTGGGGAGCCACAGGGAAGGGCTGGGCCGCACATGAGCCTTCAAGGTTCTTGATTCCGGAGGGGAAGCTGAAGCCTGCGGGGGGCTAGTGATGTCTAGACAGCACCCCCACACCTTAGCCCCCGCCTTGCACAGCTAACCAAGATGGCGGCTTGCATCCACGGTCCTGTCTTCTCCCACCATCCGAGCTCCGGGTGGGAAAGGCTGGCTGAACCGAGCCAACAGAGAGCTCAAACAGCTCTCATCTTCAGGCAGCCTCTTCCCTCGGCCTGAGGACGGGGGCCAGGCTGCTGAGTCCGAGCTCAAGAAGAGGCCTCACTGGGGCGCTGGCCCGTCTCCTCCCAGCTCCCCCGGCCCCTGTTCCCCAGGCCAGCAACTCTCCGTTCCACATCCTGCCCGCCTCGTCCAACTCTTTCCAAGCGCCTGTTTTTCCAGAAACACGAGTTGAGCAAAACAGTCTCCCTCCCTGAACTTGAGTCTGAAATAATAACCCCAAGAAACACACGCTTTCTTGGAAAACCCTTCAGAGCCTCCCGCTGCCTTTGGACACGTCAAAGCTGGGTTTGTTAAAATAATAATCTTTAGGAACTCGAGTCTCTCTGCCGCCAAATGCCTTGCATGAGTATCAAGAAAAATATAAACATGAACCAGAAAACGGGGAAATGAGAAACGTGGCACGGCGTCC